>NW_021444820.1:0-1105 GCF_001605985.2 Dendrobium catenatum
GGTCGGGCACTACTGACAACAACCCGGATTCTAAACCTTGTAATGACGCAAGTAGTTTTGAGTTGGATTTTCTCAATCTTCAAATCTTCAGTCTTGTTCTTCTTTGGTCTCCTTTTTCTTCAAGCTCCTTGGGTTCTTCGTACTGGGGGGCTACCCAAATGGATAAGAGGGCACTTCCTTTAAGGGGAAGGCCACTCTTTACCCTTTGGGTAGGAAGGAGTGTGGCCCAAATTTGGATCTCCAAATAGAAAAGGTCTACTCCCCTTAGGGGCATCCTTTTCTCTTCGGAGTCCAAGTTTTGGACCTACATATCCCAACTCAAAGCTAACTTTCACAACACTTAACAATTACATAAATTACATTTATATAAAATCAAAAATTTAGACTCTCCTGCAATGTTATCCTAAGCAGTTAATAAATAAAAAGCAGTTATTCTCAAGCAGTTATATATATGCAAAAAAATAAGTAAACACACTGGCCACATTCTTTTTATTTGGGGGCTTTAGCAGCTGAAGCGCCTGTGCAAGCATTAATAACAATTGATATTTTTTTATTGATTTAGCCCTCTTTTATTGCCCTGCATGAGCGTGTCCACCTGCAGAAGACTATGTGAACATCTAGATCGTACCTAACCTAAGGGTAATCTAGTCTCCAAACACATCAATTCATCCACAGAGTGCAGAAAAGTAAACAGACACAGCAAAGCAATTTCATCCACAACATGCAGTGAAAACTATGAAATACCCGGCACACAGCAGTAAAGTAAACACCGGCCTAACCTAGTTCTAGAGTTGGTTGTCATAGCACATCATCTAAAGTGTGTGTAAAAGGTCATGTGGCTGGAGTAGTTCCTAAAGTGGGTGATTAGTTAAAGTTGTCTAAAAGTCTATGTTTGTTAAGGCTTAAAAGGGGGATTTAGGTTAATGTTTAAATATTAATATATTAAGAATTTTAGTTAAATATATTTTAGGAGTTAATTGATTACTATCTTTGTTTAACACCGAGGCCGTGAAGTTTATTTCACCTTCCTTGAGGCTAAGCTAATAGCCTCGTAGGCTTCGGTTACCCAGTAGTAATCGGGGTTAATTAAGTTGATTTAAATTGA
>NW_021444821.1:0-340 GCF_001605985.2 Dendrobium catenatum
AACAGGAGAGGCTGAGCATTGGTGGGAAGGCCAGCAGGCAGCCAGATTTTAGGGCAGATTGAACTCTTTGAAAACCTGGGAAGAGTTTACTGAGGTGTTAGAGATTGGTTCGTATCCCTTCTACAGGACAGCAGATGCAGGAGAGTTTTCTGAGACTTGTTCAGAGGAGCAAGACGGTGATGCAGTACGAGGATGAGTTTACGGTATTAGCCAGGTATGCTCCGCAGTTGGTTAGTACTTATGTTGAGAGGTGCTATAGATTTCTGAGGGGATTACGAGATAGTCTGAGGCAGCCCCTGGTACATTTTCACATTTCTGATTTCTCTGAGCTTGTGGAGCG
>NW_021444822.1:0-292 GCF_001605985.2 Dendrobium catenatum
CTGGTCACCTGGTTTTCATGTCCCTTCAGGGCATCTCTAACCGAAAATCTCATTTTTCACTTCAAAATGTCATGAAACTAAAAAAATGCAGTGATTCATCTCCAATTGAACTCCATTTTGCCCCGTAACGATCGTTCTCTTCTTTCGCTCGTTTCTTCGGCAAGTTCGGTAGAGACCAAAAAATGGCGAAGACGAATACTGCGACATCAATATTGGCGTTGCACTGTTCTCGCCTCATGCTTTTCCAATCAGAATTAGGATATTCACCACGAAACTCTCTATGATCTTCTAC
>NW_021444823.1:0-244 GCF_001605985.2 Dendrobium catenatum
TCTTTAAATAATAGCAATTAGCTTAGCTAAATAGCCATATCAAGCTCAATTGCGTCAAATTTTTAACATGTTGTTGTCGCTTGGCCAGCTACCTAAACCTTGCAAAGTCAGCCAGCTTCATGCAAAAGGAACTCAGCAAATAAATCAATTGATTACTGTTTGACTTCATATATTTCACAAATATTCAAGTAGGTGACCAACTGATCCTATACTTGGGTTTAAAAATAACTCTTATAATTAATTG
>NW_021444824.1:0-269 GCF_001605985.2 Dendrobium catenatum
TAGGTCAAAAAGACGGTCTGATCATCTAGGACGATCAGAGATCGGCCAGGCCGATTAGACACAGGCGATCGTTCTTAGGAGTCAATCCGGACGACCGTTGAAAAAGCAGATTGTCCGGGCTGATTAGGTGTATGGTCCAGGATAATGCACAATAATTGATCGTATCGGCCAAAGTTAAAATGTTTTAAATCACTCCCACGTGTATCGTCCAGGACAAACAGTGGATCGGCCAGGCCGATTGTCCAATAATGGATCGTCTGGGGCTGATT
>NW_021444825.1:0-216 GCF_001605985.2 Dendrobium catenatum
CATAAATGGGATGGGAAGAAATGAATTGAAACTCCACCCTATTTATAACATTGAACTTGAATTATTCGCGGGCCAGACCAGCCTAGGATCCCTTGTTACAAGACAGGGAAGATACACATGTGGGCCCCACCAGCCTAGGATCCCCTTGCTATAAGATAGGGAAGGTACACATGCGAGCCCCACCTGCTTGGAATCCTAAGATGCTGTTTTGAGGCT
>NW_021444826.1:0-245 GCF_001605985.2 Dendrobium catenatum
GTATATCTGGGAACTGTAACAACGTGTACGATTGCCTGATTAGTGCTATCCTGCTGTCATTCATATTATTTATTATTAATATAAATGGGATTTGAACATCTGATTAGGCTTTTATTAGTAGTGTCAAAAACTTTATCAATTCTAACAAATCTGACTTAAAAATTTTAAAAGCAGAAAATTGATGATTAAGGTTCCGTTTGGGTAATTTTTTTTTAAATTTTTATACTAAAAAATTGCTTTAAAAG
>NW_021444827.1:0-322 GCF_001605985.2 Dendrobium catenatum
ATAGAAGGATTACTTTACCATATCATATGGAAAATCTAGGAAGCCTCTTCCTTAGATATAAAAGAATGTAAGGAATCCTTTAATCTAAAGCACCCATCTTTAGTCTAAACAAATAATTGAACATCATTAGAATTAGTGTTCAGAGGTATCTTTAAAACTTTCTAAATAATAAAATCAGGAAGAACACTAGAAAGTTTCTCAAAATCCCAGCCATTATTAGTAAAAAAATAATTCACCTTCATAGTAACATTGGAGGAAGTATTAGTAATAGAATCAATTGATTGGTTCCCCCAACCAATGATCCTACAAAAAGAAAGTATTA
>NW_021444828.1:0-313 GCF_001605985.2 Dendrobium catenatum
GATGGAGCTCTGTTCAAATCTAATGCTGGAGGAGTTGGAATTGTCATTCGGAATTGCCATGGAAATCTAGTTGTGGCTGCTGGATGGAGGTTGTGCCATTGGGACAGCACAAAAGTTGAGCTTATGGCTGTTCAATTCATTGGTAAACTCATTGCTGATTGGATGTTTGACCTTAAAGGGTTGATTGTGGAAGGTGATAATGCTAGTGTAATTAAATACATGATGGACTTCAAATACAGAGATAGGTGGAAATGGAATACAGAAGAATGGGCTTGTTGTGATTGGATTAAGCAATTCCAACAAGTTCTTTTTA
>NW_021444829.1:0-489 GCF_001605985.2 Dendrobium catenatum
ATCTCCACTTGAAATATGATCAATTTGTATCCTATCTTAAATGGTCAAACTACTCATCCCCCGAAGCATCTCATCTCTGCAACACTTAACTTACTATTATGCTTCTATTTTTATGGCCAACATTCAGGACCATAAAGCATTGCAAGTCTCACCACCATCATATAGAATTTTCACTTAAGTTTGAGAGGAAATTTTCTATCACACAATAAGCCCGATGCATTCCACCACTTTAACCAACTTGAATTCTGCTGATAATATCCCCTTCAATTTCACCATCACTCTGAACAATAGATCCAACATATCTAAAATGTCTACTCTTATTATTGACTTGATCGCCAGAAGTCACAATCTCATCTTTAGGTCTATTGCTACTAAAATTATACTCCATATATTTAGTTTTAGATCAACTCAAGCAAAAACCTTTAGACTCTAAAGTTGACCTCCATAATTCAAGTTCACCTTAAACTCCCTCTATAATCTTATCAACAA
>NW_021444830.1:0-205 GCF_001605985.2 Dendrobium catenatum
CATGTCAAAGGGATTTTAATTTCCTTGTGTTATGGTTTGAATTCTAGTAAGTTAGAGGTATTATTTATATTTTAAGATTTAAAATTGATTTTTTTTAAGAATTTTTGGAAGGTTTTAATACTTAATTAAAAGTTTAATTATTTATATATCTTAATGATTTTTAAAACCAATGAAAACTTTTTTATGGGCTATATGTACCATTAAT
>NW_021444831.1:0-507 GCF_001605985.2 Dendrobium catenatum
AGCCCTAATTTCGGATTTAATGTTTTTCTAAAAAAAATTTGACATGATTGGTAGGAAAACATAGATCAAGTCAAACCCTAAAAGTTTCCTAAAGAAATCCCTAAGAAAAACCAAACCCTAAAATCTTGCTTCACTAAAAACTCAAGAAAACTTCATGATTCTACAAAAAAAAAAAACTTACCTTTCTTCTTCCCTAGGCCTCCCCGACGATTTTCCTAAAGAAGCTCGCCGGAAAACTCGTCGGCCGCCGTTCCCCCAAGCTCTCCCGTCGCCCTTCTCCTCCTCTTCTTGCGTGCGGCCGAAAGAAACAACAAGGGACCGAAATGTTCTGTCCCTTAGGCGTAAGAATGGCTTAAGGAGAGTTATGAAGGGAAGTTATGCATGTGCCCCTCATCCTATCATTCTCCCTAATAAGCCTTTAAGGGTAAAATGGGGAGAATGGCTAAATGTTACTTAAACGAACTTCGGCAAATTTTAACTCCAAATCCGCGCGAAATTTAATATAAG
>NW_021444832.1:0-246 GCF_001605985.2 Dendrobium catenatum
TGTTTAGCCACTTATTTTTCATTATTTTTAAGAATTTTGGGTGTTAGGCACTTGATGTAGGAAGTAGTAAGAAAGCTATCCTAAATGAAAGCCTAAGGCTTCGTTTGGTATAACTTTCTTACTATTTTCTAAAGCTGTTTTTTTGGATTCATCCTTGAACAGAATCCATGTTTAAGCTCTTCTGGTTTGATCTTCTTTTTTACGTTTGTTTTTTTTTTTCCTTTTCTTGTCTACACATCTTAGTAT
>NW_021444833.1:0-351 GCF_001605985.2 Dendrobium catenatum
TTCAAAACATCTCCAATTTATAAGAGAAAAGGGGACACCCAAACAGCCATTTCACCTCCAACCGAACCAATCAGGTAAGGGGAAATAAAAGGCCACAAGTTATTCCAGAACAGTACCCGAAAAGGCCACACATAAACCGGGAAAAGCAGCCACGGGACAAGCAGCCAGGGGAGGAACCGAAGGGACAGCACAGGGAACCGGGACAGCAGCCAGGGAGACCGAAATAACCACCACAAGGAACCGGAACCAACATCCAGCAAGGGAGAAAGAACCGGCTACAAGAAACAGCACCAGGAAGAAACCAAGGGGATACAAAGAAGGGGAAAAAGCAAAGATCCAACTCCACTTAAT
>NW_021444834.1:0-294 GCF_001605985.2 Dendrobium catenatum
GTTGGATTTGAAGTAACGATGATGACAGGAGGGAGCTAGCTTATTGCAAACATAACCATTTTCTCCCTTTCGTGCGCTTCTTCGACCAAATCACTATAGTTTCGTGTTGGGTCATGTCAACCCGCAAACCCGACTGGTTGGGTCCGGGTTGAAATTTCTATCATGTTTGCAAAAACGAGTTAGGTTTGGGTCATGTCAAATAATAACGTGTCAATCTCGGGTTCAACCAGAACCCGACCGGCGACCAGGAACCTGATTTTGACCCCCTAATCATATATGAAGTTCTTACACACT
>NW_021444835.1:0-203 GCF_001605985.2 Dendrobium catenatum
CCAGTCAAAAGGATCGAACTGCTCTCACTCCCTCTCTTGCATGAAGTCCAGAAAAAACGAGACCCCTCCCCCGTTCGTTTCTCAGACTCACATACACGAAGCCTCTTCTCCTTGAGTTCGTGAATAGCCTCAGCCCATAGCAGGCCACGAAACGATCAGCCCCCAATTCCCATTTGGTCCTCCTCCATATTCGCACGCACAGA
>NW_021444836.1:0-661 GCF_001605985.2 Dendrobium catenatum
CGAGGGGGAAGACGACCATGGCTGGATCTACAAGGTGAAGCGTTACTTTGTTGTCAACGGGAGAGGATGAGAAGCTGACGGCAGCAGGATTGTGTCTGGAAGGAAAGGCTTTGGCATGGTACCAGTAACGCGACAAGAGGGAGCCCATCCGGAGTTGGAGGGAGTTCAAGGTCTGCCTATTAGAACGTTTCCGAGCCGATGGGGGAGGAGATTTCTATGAGCAGTTCTTTGCCCTGACTCAGGAGGGGACGGTGGCGGATTATCGGAACAGATTTGAGTACTTGGCTAGTCGATTGGATCACATCTCAGAGTCGGCCTTGGAGGGGAACTTCATGAAGGGGCTTAAGGCCGAGATCCGAACAACAGTCAGGGTATTGGAGTCGAGGAACCTAGGAAAAGCTATGGAGCTGGCGCAGTTGGTAGAAGATCAGAAAAAAGCAGAATGAGGGGCTCGAGGAAACTGCTCAGGAGGCTCTTACAGGACGACGACCACTCTTCTAGCACCCAATTGGCCTGCATTAGGCAATAGTAATGAGACCACCCGGGATAAGCTAGTAGGAGGAGGGAGTGGGGAAAATTTCAAAAGGCTGACAGAGAAGGAGATGCAGGATAGGAGGACAAAGGGGGGTTGTGCTTCAGATGTGATGAGAAGTACATGCCA
>NW_021444837.1:0-289 GCF_001605985.2 Dendrobium catenatum
TGATTTATGATTAACTATAGGCACTATACCAATTTACTGTGATAATACTAGTGCTATTTGTATTTCAAAAAATCATATTCAACATTCAGGAACCAAACATTGACATAAGACATCATTTCATAAGGGATCATGTATACAAGGGATAAATTGAACTTAATCATGTTTCAACAGAAAATCAACTTGCAGACATTTTTACAAAACCTTTAGCCTTTGATACTTTCAGTACATTAAGAACTAGGCTAGAAGTGATTAATTTAAATGCTTAGATAAAAATATTTTTCTGCAAAAT
>NW_021444838.1:0-237 GCF_001605985.2 Dendrobium catenatum
CAAAGCAACAAATTTCAAAATCCAGAAAGTCCTCCCCGGTGAATGAAAAAGGGGAGTCAACATCAAAACGCCACGCCACCGAATCCGCAATACTCATGCTAGCGGACAGAAGGCGTGTATAAGCTCTCAAATGAAAAATTGTGTGCATCCAAACGATAGTTATCTACACAATTACAAATACTTCAAAGTACCCATACACTTGCACTATAGTTTGTATACACATAGGTACACAATGGG
>NW_021444839.1:0-1562 GCF_001605985.2 Dendrobium catenatum
GCACAAAGAACCCAACCTAAACCAAGCAAAGTTAAATAAAACTTCCCATAAATGCTCCATTGTCTTCTAAGTTCAATACTGATAATATGAAATGGAATATTGTCCCCAAAAATTTTAATAACCAAAGACTTCTTAAGTTTGCTAGCATTCTCCAATTCCTTGTCCATGTTGAGTTTGACAACCGATCCATCTTTAATGAAATCATCTCCAAGATTTAAATCAGCAACCAAAGTATTGGATTTCTTCTTCCAGGCATTCCCAACTATTTTATTCATTTCCGTCAATTTTTTTCAAATTGCTTTCAGGTTTATTTGCATTGTCATCCAGAATTTCAATTCCCTCCACCTTGTTCATTTGGACTTTAGAATTTTCAATCAAATTACTGCAATTACCCAGATCAGCAGAAATGCAATCTCGGACCTTTTTAGTGTTACAATCTCCCAAGATGATCTTTTCATCCAAAGCCAGATTTGGATGAGCTGGGATGTTAACAGCAGGAAATAATGACGCATTGAAATCAAGATTTGAAACCTCAGATTCAGTAACTTTAGACTGAAATCTTTCAAACCCTTTCAGCAACACAGAATCTTTGTGCGATTCATCTGGGAATTCTTCAAGAATCTTCTTTCCTTTTCCAGAGTAAATCATTTGTTTTTTTTTGGATCAAACCTCCTTCGTTCATAATCAATGCACCAGACTTTCTAAATCTTGGTTTGGGTTCATGACCGAACAATCCATTTGCATCTCCAAAAACAGGTGGAGACGATCCTGAGAGGCTCGGGGAATCATGCGACTGGCATTTTTGTTCAATCAACGACCTTCAATAATCTCGGAGGGAGGTGGACGGCGGTCCTCCACCGCCATCAGGGAGGGACGAGATTTGCGGGAAACACAAATTCAAATCAGCGGAGAGGAGTTATTTAATTTTAATTAATCCACATCATTAATTTTAGTCTCCACCAAACCTAGGAAGAACAAACCATTCTCCCTAATGAACTCCCTTGGATATAGAGAAGCGTTAGACTTCCTAGCTCCTCTACAATTCCAAAATCCAATGGAAGGCATTAATGACTCAAGGGGAAGAGGTTCCCCACCCTGGTTTTTCCATATCCTTCCATCTTCCTACTTCTCAAATTTAGCTTTATAGGACCCAAAACATTTAATTGCTTGGCTCATTTCCTCCTAACCTTGTTAGAACCTTCTTCTTCTAGGTTAAATTGATCCTCCAAGTGATCCACCTCCATAGATGCTTCTATTGCTCCTCCTGATATAAAATTCTCTGAAGAGATTACCAATACAGAGCATTCTGTAATATTATCTATAATTTCTCCTTCTTCTCTTAAGCTACTTAATACTTCAAATTGATTGGGTTTGCATAGGATATCAACAGTTTTAAAATCACTTGTCTCTCAGATTGCTTCATCAATCTCCTTCTGAGCTATAGGCGGAATTAAAGCCTCTTCTGAAGGCTTTTCCACTATTCTGGAATCTGTCATCTCACTAAAATCATTAACGTTTACTATAGATTGGATAACAGCTCCCACTTTCTTAAAATTTCCTTC
>NW_021444840.1:0-287 GCF_001605985.2 Dendrobium catenatum
AGGATCGGGTTTCTCGTAGGCTTTGTGCCTTTGTTTACAAATTTTCTTGATTTTAGGCATTGAAGGCCTAAAAAGAATGTATTTGAAACAAATACATCGGTCCCCACAACCGTGTATCTATTCGATAGTTCGAACCCTGTCGACTTCTATTGATCAGTATAGAAGGATCGGGTCCTGTAGGCTTCGTGCCTTTGTTTACGAATTTTTTTAATTTTAGGCATTGAAGGCCTAAAAAGAATGTATTTGAACAATATCCGGTGGCGATATCTGTTGACTCCCCCTTTCTC
>NW_021444841.1:0-257 GCF_001605985.2 Dendrobium catenatum
GAAGAAGAAGTAGAAGGGGAATCTTTGGGATTGGTAGTGGTCTTAGGAGACGGGATATCCTTGACAAAAGTGGGAGATGAGGAAGAAGCTTCCTCCACACTAATACCATTAAGATTGGCCTCAAGAGAGGGCTCCACTAAAGGATCCTCCACTGGAAGAGAACCAAAACTATTAGCAAGAGTAACCTGAGGCGGCGTAAACTTAAGAAGTTTACTGTGAATTGAGGAGGAAGCAGAATCCGACTGCGGAAGATTGAG
>NW_021444842.1:0-229 GCF_001605985.2 Dendrobium catenatum
CTCTCTCTCTCTCTCTCTCTCTCTCTCGGGTTGGAGCAGTGCTGCTGTGGAGTTCGTCTTAGAGAAGGAGAAGATGTGGGAGAAGCTTGTGGAAGGGAGAAAACTACCTTCACTACCAGCGAACTCCCGTCCTGGCTTCCAATAAAAATGTCGTGACTTCCGATTTAGCAGGAAGGGGTGTCATCGAAGGGGATTGAGGGAGGAAGCTCGGGTGTAAGACGCAAGCTGG
>NW_021444843.1:0-291 GCF_001605985.2 Dendrobium catenatum
AAGAAATTCTTAAAATTAGGATATTTTATATAGAGTTGGTCATATCATCAGGATGATCAGGCGCAATGATGTTGTCCAGATGATTGGTCAAAAAAGTTGATCATAACATCCAGTAAAATCAGGTATCATATTAGTGTTGCGGATCTATGGTTTATGATTTTGATGATAGCAAATATTCCTTATTTCTCTACGATTGCCTTATGTGCTAACGTTTCAGGTCCACACGATCAGACTGCATTTTGGAACCAGCTCAGGATTGGGTAGACTAGGTTTGTGTCAGTTTGTAATCCT
>NW_021444844.1:0-987 GCF_001605985.2 Dendrobium catenatum
ACCTTCCTTGATCAGCCCAACCCTTGGGCTCACTTGGATCAAGAGTTAGGCTAGCCTAAAGAGCCCAAAAGTACTTGGGATTGAGCCAACTCTCAACCTAAGCCCAATTGAACTCGAACAACACCTCCCATAGGTGGCCCTAGGTTCAATACATCTCCTCCAGCCAGCCCATGCCTTGGGCTAGCTTGGGTCAAGAGTTAGGCTAACCCAAAGTAGCCAAAAACACTTGGACCTGAGCCATATCCCAGCTCAGGTCAAATTGGACCCAATTGCCGCTTGCATTGGGTGCACCAGACCCATACCCACTTCCCACCTCAAGCCCAGGGTCTGGCCTGACCTAGGTTGAGCCCAAATTGACCCGAACCGAGCAGGTTTGGATCAACCCAAGCCATCTTTCAACCCAGATCAAATTGGATCCAATTGCCACCTACATTGGGTTTACCAGACCCAGACCTACCTCCCATACCAAGCCCAGGGTCTGTCCTGGCTCGGATCAAGCTAAATTCGACTTGAACCGAGCAGGTTTGGGTCCAACCCAGTCACCAGTTCAATCCAGGCCTCCCCAGGCCAAATTGACTTCACCCTTGGCTCTAGCATGTCCCCATCGGTCTCCCCCGGTCAACCCGACCCAGGCCATGGCCGGCAGCGGTTGGAGCCAATGGAATTTAAGTTCCGGTGGTCCCCCCCAGACAATCCCTGGCTCAAGGATGCTACCCACCGGTTTGATCTCCACGATCCCTCCTAGACGTCACCATCGTCCACCTGGCAGAGATCCGAGCCTTCCCCAGTTCAATCCCGTCCGTCCAAGCTCCCGAAGGGTGGCCGAATACCCCTGAGCTCGCCAGACCTCATGAGGCATTGGCATTCGCTCTCGTTTGATCCCCAGAGCTCCTTCGAACTCCTGGAAGCTTCCTTCGAGCATAGAGATCGATCCCTCCTTCCGTTCGAGCAAGCGCCCGTGAAAGACTTCGGCGTCCCGCTCGAAGT
>NW_021444845.1:0-385 GCF_001605985.2 Dendrobium catenatum
TTACTAAGGCTCCTTTTGAATTAATACATACGGACGTCTGGGGTCCGGTTTCGCAAGCTTCTCTCGACGGGCACCACTACTACATTATCTTCATCGACGATTATACATGTTACACCTGGATATACTTTCTTTACATAAAACAGGAAGCCCTCTCTAATTTTAAAAACCTCTGTAACTTAATTCGCACTCAACACCATACCACCCCTCGCGTTATTCGTTTAGACGGCGGTGGCGAATTCACTAGCCATGCGTTCAAAAATTTTCTACAAGATAATGGCATAATTCAGCAACTATCCTGTCCACACACACTAGAGAAAAACTGTCTTGCTGAACGCAAGCATCGTCACCTCCTCGATCTCACCCGCGCACTACTCAACGAATCCGG
>NW_021444846.1:0-242 GCF_001605985.2 Dendrobium catenatum
TAAAATAAATAAATAAAAATATTAATCAGACCCTTACAGATTTCTAGCAAATTATAATTCATAGCTTATTTTCTTTAAAAGAAAAATTCTGTGCCAAAAAGTGGACCAAATAAAGAAAAAAAACCAAAACTAAGCAGGGTCAGTATAATTGGCAAAATTAATGAAGATTCTTCTATTCTCACAGATTCAAAGAAACTAAATGCCACAGGTGAAAAAGAAACCCAAGATCCTTGATTCTTCTT
>NW_021444847.1:0-321 GCF_001605985.2 Dendrobium catenatum
AATTTGTTTTATTGGTTTAGTTGAAACTAAACTAACTGAAATTGAAAGAAGTATGGTTGATGACATGATTGGGAGTAATTGGGATTATTTTTATGTCCCGTCCAATGGGCTTTCCGGTGGTATTATACTTTTATGGAATTCTGATACAACTTTGTTCACGGTGGAAGATTCATCCTCTCAAATGGTGATTGGAGATTTGATAGTTAATAATAATGAAAAGTGGAAGGTAGCTACTATCTATGGGAGTACGGAAGTACAAAAGAGAAGGGAATTATGGAATATGATAGATAAGCATTCCAAGAGTGATTTTCCAATGGCAAT
>NW_021444848.1:0-2890 GCF_001605985.2 Dendrobium catenatum
TGCATGCTCCAAATGCGTCTTGTCGTGTTTTGGGTTTCTTTTCCCTTCTTTCCACGTTTCGTTTAAAACTCAATGAAAATTGGAAGATGATTCTTAAATCACCTATTTGTCACTCATAGTTGCACCCACTTTAATCGAAAGGAAAATGGCCCCTAAGATGCTAGGTAGGGTTTGGGGTGCGCAACACGATGCTGGAAGCAGGCTCGTTTCTTGTTCTACAAGTCAAAGAAATGGAATTCTAAGAAGAAAAAAAATTTAATGTATTATGACATTATGTCCTTCCAAATGGGGTCGGAGGCATTTTTAAGAATGTGTGTCCCAATTTAAATTAAAAGTTTCTATCTAGAGTAGTATGCAATTGACCGAGCATTTCCTCTAATAACTCCTCATCTTGACTTTGTTTGTTGACCCTAAAAGCATTCGATGAGGTTCACGGCTTTTTCTAACAAGGCGGCGAGAATGGTTCGCCACCCTTGGTTTTATAAGTTCGACGTTCTTATCACCGTCAGGTTTGTACTTTCTTTTTCAAGTCATCCTTTCTCTTTTTTTTTGTGTTTTACTCAGTTAAATGGACTTAATTGGATAGAAAAAACATTAACGCTTTTCAAAATTAAAGAAAAGCTGAATAAAATTAAATGGTGATTTGCTTTTGATAGGATTCATTCTTCAAATTATCAAAAAGTTTTTTTTTAATTTAAAAAAAATAAAATTTCTCCTCGACCAATCAATTTGGAGAAAGATTTCTTTTTCCATCACGTCTAGTTCAGTTCCCTCATGGATCCCAGATTTTAGCCTTTGATGTGTTGCAGCACTGTTTTCTTATTCATGTTGTATTTGATAATTTTGGTGAATGTAGAAAATTTTTGATCTCGTATTTGATTACTTTCTTTTGCTTTCGGCTCCATGTTTTATTGGTTTCTAAGAAATTTCAATTGTTTTATGGTTTTGTGTTCTTCAGTGGAGGAGGTGCTGTTGCATATGTTGATGCAAGATCCAACCCAAGTTCTGAATATGCTTATATAGGTCCCAAGAAGAAATTGGTTGTTCTTGGAATTGGATGTGCAAGCACAAGTTTCCTGAAAAATTTGGACACTTCCTTGTATGATGTTTGGGTTATTTCACCTCATAATTTCTTTACATTCACTACCTTTCTACCAAGGGTTACATGTGCAATAGTTAAGCCTCGTAGCATCATCGAGCCAATTTGCAATATCATGAGAAAGGTTTAAACATACCATCAAATTTATGCGATTCTTTTATCAATCCATTAGACATATATCTTGGCTAGGAGCCTAGATATAAAAGCTTATTGTAGAACTAGAATTCAAAGTGAATGCTTGAAGTAGGAATTTGTAATGCATGTGGTAAAACAAACTAATGATTGGTCATGCTTAGTTTAACTCGTGCTTAAGTATGCGTAGAGGCAAAGGCCTACCTTATGCTAAGGCTAGCTTAGGAAAATGTACTTTTGTCGTTTGTGCTTAATCAATGCTAAGCTATGCTCATACTCGAACCAAACAAACCTTAAAAAATTTTAGTGTGAACTAATTACATTAATGTTTCTATGTAAGTTTTTCCTAAACAAAGAAATGATATTTTTTCTTCTTCAAAATTGTCTTCAATAGTTGTGGAATTCGGATAGATATATTTCATTGAGTCATATATAGGGGCTATTTGGTTTGCTACATTAGGAGTGTAAAGTATTCCAAATGCAGATGTTCTGAAAATATTGGTGTTTGTTTTGAAGAAAAAGGAATGAAAAGTAAAATTTTGAAGTAAATGGAATTCACCCTTTAGTTCAAATTCAATGTATTTGGAATTCCTCATATTTTGGAAATTTTCAAATACACTACAAACTCATTGCCAATTACACCATTAGTTTCCACCTCCATCATCGCCTGACGACCATAGCCTGTTGCTGGTTACCATCCGGCCTACCACAGCCAGCAGTTTGTTGCCGACCATGACTGGCCATCAGACGTTGTTGCCACTAGCCTACCACTTGCCGGCCAATGACCACCTGTCCATCGTCATTTATCGTCGGCCAACCCGCTTGGTGTCCACAACCTTTTTCCTTTTTGCATTATATTTATTTTATTTTAAATCAAATAAAAAAAGTAATATCATAAATTACTTTTACAATCATCCAAACAACTCCATATTATTATTTTAATATTACATTCATTTTAGACTGCATTCTTTTTTAGGCAACCAAATAGCACCATAGTATTTTATGTGCAATTAACTTAACACAAAAGGTAAATAAGATGATCGTAGGATTTTGGTACGAAAAGCTAATTTGATGAGTCAACTTAGTGTTTGAGCTTGAATGTGGATAAGAGTTGAAATTATTTCAGAAGAGTGCCCCTTTGGGGATGAAAGTGAGAGGTCAAAGATAGTCCCCTACTTTGTCCCTTTGGGGTATTTAAGACATTTGGATGAATGTTATTTTGGTATCATGGTGATATACATCATTGATTGGTTATCCATAATGCTCCAAACATTAATTCTTGGTTCAAATTTTCATCGATTGAGCATACTATGGGTCTTTATTTGATTAAAGGTTAACAAATTAAAAATCTTTCTCACAATATTCTCAATGATTGGAATTTGGCTACTTTTCATTATCATCCTCTTTCTCTCTCTCTCTCTCTCTCTCTCTCTCTCTCTCTCTCTCTCTCTCTAACTATCTATAGGATATTGGGGGGAACATAAGCTCCTTCATCCTTTTAGAAGAGAAAGAGAGAGAGAGGGGAGGAAATAATAGGATAGAGCAATTCAAAAAAAAATCATTAATGATTGTCTTCCCCTTCTAATTGTACACTATTTCATCTATTTATATACTTCATAGGCAACATAAATCTATATAAGAACCCAAAATAAGTTCAAT
>NW_021444849.1:0-1237 GCF_001605985.2 Dendrobium catenatum
GGGTCTCTACACCCAATGTGTACTACGATGAATAGTGCAAGTGTGTGAAATATGTCCTAACATGTCCATGAAAAACATCTAATACAAGAAAAAGGATTTACTAATCCATTCAGGTAGTAATGCTTTCTTTTAAAGTTAAGTGATGCATGCAAAGTTGGTTTGTTATTTTCAAAAGCTTTATGATTTTCTAATTTCTTAAACTCTTTTTCTAACTCATTATGAGATGACTTCAAGGAATCATGTGCATCAGATAATTCAATATGTTTTTTATTTAATGAATAAAACTCATCAAATAATGACATGTGATTTCTATCAATTATAAAATGATCTTTAAGTAAAATTTCATGCTCTTTTTACAAATTTAAGAACTCCAATTTCAAACTAGTATGTGATTTCTTAAGTTTCATATATGATGTTTGAATTTGTTCAAAAAATTTAAGTAATTATTCATAGGCTAGTTCACATACCTTTTCTTGGTCCAACTAACCAAGATTATTGTCCTCCATCAAGCACAAGTTTGTAGTCTCCTCTTCAGCTTCAGTCTTAGAGGAGTCTGATGCTGAATCCGCCCAGAATGCCTTTTGGAACCTCTTCTTATCCTTTTTAAATTTGGGTTTCTCCTCACCCTTCTCCTTACTTGATTTAGCTTTAAGTGTAGGACAATCAGCTTTAATGTGTCCCGGCTTCCTACATTCAAAGTAGATCATATCATTAGAATTCTTAAAATTTTTGCTACCCTTAACTTTTTTCCACTTTTGTTGGTTCTTGCGCTTCTTCCTTTGAAAGCTTTTGAGTTTCCTCATGATTAAGGCAACATTATTACTTTCAGACCTGAAAGAATCAGAGTTCGTGTTATTAGCCTTTAGCACCATAGTTTTGTCCTTCTTTTTCTCATATATATTAAGATTTCTTTGATTCACCCCTTGCTTAAAAGCAATGAGTGATCCAAGCAAAATTATCAATAAAATAAGTATTCAAATCTTTAGATTTAATAATCGTAGTGATCTTAGCATTAAAAGAAGAAGGAAAGCATCTCAAAATTTTATTTACTCTTTCATAATTAGTTAGCTCTCTTCCAAAAGCATGCAATCAGGTGACAATTTGATTAAACCTAGTCTACATGTCAGAAATTTATTCAGAAGATTTCATACAAAAAAGTTTGTAGTCATGCAACAACATATTCAATCTAGATTGTTTAACTTCATTGGTTCCTTCATAAGTAATATATAATCTATCC
>NW_021444850.1:0-224 GCF_001605985.2 Dendrobium catenatum
CATTGCTGGGGGGAAGCTGTAGCTATTATTTAAGAATTAGTACTGTTTTTTGTTAGGATCCTACACGTGGACGGTTCAGATTTAACACCAAATATGTACCTTCTTTATATTGTACTTTCTTTCTAACGGCTTCACTCAAGCTGTTATATATATTCACACTTGTATTAAGATTTTAATAATAAGAAATCATTACTCTTCTTTTCTATCTTGCTTCGTTTAGCTCT
>NW_021444851.1:0-326 GCF_001605985.2 Dendrobium catenatum
GTCAAGATCTATTTTCTTGTCTCTGCATCTTCTTCTTCGTTTCTACACTAATCAAATAGATATTGGTAATGATTCTTCTACACGCATTAATTTGCCGGCGTTTAGACCAACGACCAAACGCTAGTAAAACGAGTGCCTAAGACCAGGAAATAAAATCTTGTTGAAAAATAAAACTCATAAAAACTAACAAAAGGAAGATATGTGTTCTTCGGTTATTCTACAATCTGTTTACTAAGAAAATTCATTTTGTGTAAATTTCTTGCGGTTCTAGTTTTATTCAAAAGAGTTAGTACTTTATTTAGTGATCTTTCCAGCAAGCATAAACT
>NW_021444852.1:0-1241 GCF_001605985.2 Dendrobium catenatum
TTGCAAATTCAAATCCCACAAATTCTAGAGGAAGACAAGGAGGCTAATAAGTCTTCAAATTTAATTATGGAACCAGTTCAGGACATTCAAAATTTGAATTCTGAATTCCCCATTTTGGGGGTTGATCCCTTAGGAGCTACTTATAATGTACCTATTGTTGATGCTGATCTAATGGGAGCTTATGAATCAGAGAATGAATTCATAAAAAATTCAAAATCAATATATGAATTCAAAAATTCTAAAACTGTGGAAGAAGTTATGGGAGCCATTTGTAATGAAGATAATTTGCTTAAGGCAATTTCTACCGTACCCACTTATGGTGCTGAAGTGTTGGGAGCTCACAAATCAGATTATGAATTAAAAATTTTAGATATTCAGGAGAAAGAAAAGGATACTATTAATTTTGAAACATAATTGGTTGTTGTAACTCCTTTAACTGTTTTTGAAGCTGAATACTACTAATTCAAAAAGATTTTCAAGAATAAAAGACAGTATTGAAAGTTTGAGAGATATTACTCCTCTTTCTGCAATTAGTTTGAATTTTTAAAAAAACTATTTTTAAGAAAGAAAAAAGTTTTTTTGTCAAGAATACTGATTCTCCCAACTCTAAACACATATTGTTCAGAGAACTTCAAGCCTTAGGACCAGTGAAAGATCTACCTAGAAGAAGGTTGGATGAACTTAAAATGAAAAATTTTGTGAGAGGGTCTTCTTCTCTATTATCTCATTAATATGCAAGATGGTTTTCTCTTTGCTAACAACTTAGTTGATATATACTTGAAGATGGAGCAAATTATCAAAGAGTTTTTCATAATACTATCTTTGAATTTTGACTTTGGAAGTTGGAAAAAGCATATGGAATATCTATCAGTGATATTCTAAGGTGATTTTTGGAAGTCATTGATATGTTGTATTTTCCTTTTCATCTTTTGTTACTTCTTTTTTCTTTTAATTTGTCATTTGTTTTTTAAACTTATTCTTATTACTTATGGGATCGTTACTAAGTCCTATTCTCTAACTGGATGGGAACTTTGGGATACTAACCAACCCTCGAGTTGTTTAAAACTTTGGTATCCCCTCCATCTCAACGGTTTTAAATTAGGAAATAGTGGGTTTCATATCAATTATATTAAGTTTACTTCAACAAATGTGTTTTCAATAAGGTTCCTTTTTCATGTTCATAAAGGAACCATTAACTTCTTTTACCTAGTTTGTATTATGTTGTCTTTTCTTTCATTTTA
>NW_021444853.1:0-329 GCF_001605985.2 Dendrobium catenatum
AGCTGTGGGGGCTAAAGGAGAGACACTTGTTTTAGTGGAATAATTGGAGGGTGCCTCCAAGGAGTGGACGTAGGTCAAGGTTTGACCAAACCACTATAAATTCGGTGTGTTCTTTCTTATTATTTGCTTCCATATTTAATTTCTGCATTTGTTTTATTTGTGGTGATTTTGTTTTGTACTTTGCTTAAAGTTTCTTCTTTACCAACTCACCACTCTCTTTATTTAGCCTTGGGCTATTTCTATAGGGCTTAACATCCCTAACAAACTTTCAAGTGATTTCAGAGCACTTTCTAGTGTCATCTAAGCATTTTCAAGTGGTATCGAGCCAT
>NW_021444854.1:0-1344 GCF_001605985.2 Dendrobium catenatum
TGAGGTCCAGGCATCAAGTACTAAAACTACAAAGCGATCAGAACAAGAAGGTGAAAAGAAGCAGGTTGGGAGAAAGAAGACAACGCCAACTCTTTCCAAAGCAGCGATCGCTACTAAAGAAAGAAAACATGTACCTCACCTAGGGAGCAACACAGATGAAGATGAGATCACCCCTACAAAATCTTGGAAGGCATGTCAGTCAATTGCCAAAGGGAAAAAGAAGGCTGAATACTCAGATTCTGACTATGATTATGAGTCTACTTACATGAGCAATGTACAGTGTGTATTCTCAAGAAGAATAGGTAATTTGTCAATCTCGGATAGCATATTCGTAGTCACGCGCATTCTCCTGCAACATTTCAAGGAAATTATTCCTCGGGAGGTACATAATATCGAAGAAATTGTAACATTCTACGTGCCACCCCATAGAAAAAGGGGCGGGCCAGGAAGTTTATTTTATAAAGGTGGAGAGCGCGAAGAAAAAGCAAATCGCGACTGGTTTTGTAGGTTCGTTGATTCTGGAGAACTAATACCTACGAGAATGCCTAGATTTAATACCAAAAATATTCGTAAAATGTTGCGAAAACAAATCAATATTCCTACCTCCAAACAACAACTTCGATTTTGCCTGAGCATTTGGTATGGAAGACATTCACGTCCATTACGAAAGAAAGATATTGTTGCAAGGAGAAGTCTCGGATTTATCGTGCAAAAATATCCCCAAAAAGAGACATGCCAAGCAATTACATGCGCAGAAGTCAAATTAGATGATAGCGATGATGAGGAAATATATGAAGTTGATACTTATGATGATCAGCCCGTAGAGGCCAAGCCTGCACCTGAAGAATTAGAAGATGGTGGACAGACGGCTACTATGGATGAGCTAAAAGAAGTCAACTTGGGGACTGCAGAAGACCCTCGTCCAACCTTCATTAGCTCCCTTTTATCAGAAGACCAAGCGGAAGAAATGAAAGAGCTTTGTGAATTCAGGGATTGCTTTGCCTGGACATATACCGAGATGCCCGGCTTATCCCCTGATGTAGCAGTTCACAGGTTAGCCATCAAGCACGATGCAGTGCCTGTAAAGCAAGCTCCAAGGAGAATGAGATTGGAGATCGAAGAACAGGTGATTGCAGAGACAAACAAGCTTATATAAGCGGGCTTTATCCGCGAAGAAAAATATGCTGATTGGATTGCCAATATTGTCCATGTCAAGAAGAAGAACGATCAGATTCGTATCTGTATCGATTTTCGAGACCTCAATAAGGCGTGCCCAAAAGATGACTTTCCACTCTCTGTATCAGAACTACTAGTGGATAACACGTCCAAATATGACATGTTTTC
>NW_021444855.1:0-233 GCF_001605985.2 Dendrobium catenatum
TTTCAGATATAAGAAAAATTAAGGCTTAAATAAGTAATTTTCTTCTATTTTATAATTATTTTATAATATTTTCAATAATTTTTAAGATTTATCATAATAAAAAAATGATTTGATAAGCGATTTCTTAAGATATAACAAGATGAATTTTTGTTGAATATGAATATTCATGTCATGTTGATTAATAAATTTAGGGGGAATATATTTTCTGTTCATATGTTAGATATAATGAATGT
>NW_021444856.1:0-400 GCF_001605985.2 Dendrobium catenatum
ATTAGTAACAAATTTAAAAGAGTCTAATATTTAATTTCATCTATTTATATATCAAATACCCGACATAAGTTAAAGGGGTCAATTAAGGATCTGCTCTAAATGTCGACCCCGTTCCTCTAAAATTTTTCTAATTAACGTCCCTACCACTCTACAAAAACACCGGACTCATATTTTAAAAATCGTTTAGGTGGTTTAGCTGGCTCCCCAATCCAGGCCGGAGTAAGACCAGACTCGCATTGCACTAGCTAGGTTCGGAGCACTAACTTTAGTGCCCAATTTAGTTTTAGGTTCCGAGGCTGGCCCGGGCCATAAGACCTCAACTTCTAGGAATTGAATCCCACTTTCTAATAAAATTGACCATTTAAATTAAAGAATCTATTTCAATCAAATTTAAGCCCAA
>NW_021444857.1:0-649 GCF_001605985.2 Dendrobium catenatum
TTCCAAATGAGTTGAATTTGGGAACCCGAACCTGACTCGTTTCAAAATAATGACGGATCTAATCGAAGTTTTCGGATCGAATTCGAGTCAGATTTTCATGTCGTGTCAAAAAATTAATTCAAAATATTCAAATTAATTTTTTAGCCCAAATAAATTTTAAAATTAGCTAAATTATTTCAGATAAATATTAAAAATATACTAATTAGTTTATAACATATATTATACATTTTTTTTGGGAAATTACATATATTATACATATCTAAACAAATATATTACTTTAAGAAAATGATCAAAATATTTTAATTCTAAATTTATCAATCCTAATAAAATAGTAAGCCTCTATTCGGGGAAATGGCTGACCATTGAGCGTTTAACCCAAAAGTAGAAAGATCAATGAGTTGCAATCTCACAAAAGACAATTTTCTCCTTATAAAGCAGCAGCACGCTTTAACATCTCTATATTTAATATGCCAACCATAGCCGAACCTTCAAGTAGATTATCATAAATAATACTTACACATATGCCATATGAATGAGTATGAGCAATAATAGCACAAACGTTAAATTGGCATTTTTGCTAAGGTATAATTACCAACAAATAGATATTGAGAGCGAGTTGTATCAACTCTATCTTAAAATTTATATAAGA
>NW_021444858.1:0-290 GCF_001605985.2 Dendrobium catenatum
AAAGGGCCCTCTAATTAAACAATTTCAAAACCCATTAAATAGTCAAAACTTCAAATATTCATAACGAATTCCAGAAAAATCCAAATTGAACAAACTCACTTGCATTCAACTTATAATAATATCTAATATTTATTAAAAATATTAATTTCCATAAATATTTAATAATTCAAAAAGTCAACAAATTGGTCAACTGTAGGTCAAAACTAGTTCAAAACTTCAAACCCTTGTAATAAAATATAGAAAAATCCGATTGCAACGTACTTACTGTCTAACTGATCGTAGTAAGGTCT
>NW_021444859.1:0-255 GCF_001605985.2 Dendrobium catenatum
GACAGAAATATTATTAATACGACATAAATTCTTAATCTGAAGTTTATAGGAAGGGCAACCGATCCCCCTCACATTCCAAATAATAGAATTAAACATAAAAAAATAGATTAATGAGCAGTATGTCATGATCTAGTATTCCTAGGAAAATGCAGAATAATATTCCTAGGCTTACCTCTCTTTCCACGGCTTTTAGAAAAACTAAGATCATTATCCAAACAAGCATAGCATTTAGCAGTTATTTCAATCTCAGTATCA
>NW_021444860.1:0-240 GCF_001605985.2 Dendrobium catenatum
TTCAACATATCTATATAGAAAGAAGAACAACAAGAGGTCTAAACCCACTTCCTTTTTAGCATCAAACTGTTGAAAATTGTCACGATATCAGTCTCCACAGCAAAACATCTTAACAACAGTCAAATTGTTGATAACATCTATTTCAATGACGTATTTAGAAAGACAAGGATAAATCCAAAAAGAAAGACATATAGTGAAATACAGCTAACAGAAATTGATATAAAAGAGAAATGACAAATG
>NW_021444861.1:0-253 GCF_001605985.2 Dendrobium catenatum
TTGGAATTGTAGAGGAGCCAAGAAAGTTGAGGCTGCTCTATATCTCAAGGAGGTGATCAAGGATCACAGGGTTTTCCTTATTGGGTTGTTGGAGGCGAAGATTATTTCTTAGATAGTAATCATATTTTGAAGCTTTTGGGCGATAAGTGGAGTTTTTGTATGGTGCCTGCGGTTGGACTTTCAAGAGGTTTAATGGTGTTATGGAGGAATGATTTAGCTAATTTTTCAGTTATTGAGACTTCTTCCCAAATGG
>NW_021444862.1:0-336 GCF_001605985.2 Dendrobium catenatum
TACGGGTAATAATTAGCGCCGACCTGTTATTTTATTTTTAGTGGTTATTTTGTGTGTTGTGCTCACTCTATAATGGGAATGACTCATTTATTTTTTTGCTGTGGTTTTTACTTGCACGCCGTTTGAAAACTTGTTTTCATATTAGGAGCTTCTTACGACTATTCATTCTTAATAAGTCCTAAAAAAATTATCTTATTCGGTACAGATCTCGAAGCAAAAATCAAATTGGAAACTTCAAAAATTAAATTCGAGATCACCAGAACTCAGATTTCAGCAAACTTACAGTCAAACTGAGCATCTCGGAAATACAAACCCATCGACACCAAATTCAACTCA
>NW_021444863.1:0-1289 GCF_001605985.2 Dendrobium catenatum
CTATGGATGGTATTTATGTAATATTAAAGTTTTAAGTATTAAATATGTAAATAGAATAGTATTAAGTGGTATGTATGTAAATCTCCCTTTTAAAAATTACATCAATATATCATCTTAAAAATAATTATAATATAAACTAACACTTAAATTTGTACTAGTTATCACCTTAGCAAGACATGAGCATGCAGCTACCAAAATTTTAAACTAGATGCTAATTGTTTGAGCTCACAATGAATGCCTAGTTGTTGGCCAAGTTTATGGCTAAAATATGGGAGAGAGTCATTGTGACATTTCAGAATTTAATTTGGAAGAATTAGACTTTTATATTTTAATATATAATAATCAGAGTTATTTAATTTCATTTATTATTAATAAAATCAAATATATGTGTAAGCTAATTCTATTGATCAAAACATCCATATACATCTCTATTTATTTCTCCAAGATCAACTACAAAACTCATTAATAATGCAAATACAATATATAATTAGTCTTGAGTATAAAATAATAACTATAGACAGAAAAAATGACTAATAGTAAATATGGAGAAACCTGATCAGCCTCACACTCCCGATCTTCTACTTTGATATGAACTCATTTAAATCACATATGATAAGCTAAATAGCCTAACATGTCACAAAATCCTAAAACAAAGCTCAAAGCATGACAAAAGCGTAATATGCATGTTAGTACTCAAATCATAGTAGTTACATTAATATGATCACGAAACAATACAAAAATAGTAAAATTCACATGCATGAAGTAGCAGCAAAGTCTGAAAATAATAAAATAGTATGGTATGATAACCAGTAAAGAAGTAGAGTGTGAAAAACCAGTAAACTAGTACATGTATCAAATCGATAAAGCGATCGTCATATCAATACAATCAATCGTGACAATCAGTAAAGGAATCATATAGATCGATAAAATTAAAGCATCGATAAAGACTATTGTAAATCATATCAATGCAGTAAGCTAATAATAGTAATTACATTTTATATCAATATCAATATAGTATCGTAATCATGTGTTCGGTACATTGCATAATTAGTATTAATCAATTAGTAAATAATACACTAAATCAATAACTGTAGCAGCAATAATAATACATTACCAAATAATAACATCAGTAGTATCGAAGCGATATAATAAATTAATAAGCGGTGTCATCGGTGACAATATTGATATATATATGTATCAATATAAATAAACCCATAACAATAATAGTACATACATGCATTTTAATAATCACACTAAATAAGTAAGAAATCATGACTTAATTGATCTTT
>NW_021444864.1:0-225 GCF_001605985.2 Dendrobium catenatum
CTAAAACACATTTTATTTAGTATTAGTTAACTTTGTCATAAGTTCTTCAATATAAATTTCTTTCAACTAAATGAATGAGTTTTTTTTAGAATGAAAAAGGATTAATAATGTTCACAAGCTTGATCTATCTTGTATTGATAATTGAAATACTCTATGTTTTAAAACTTTTATTTATGAATCATGGCTATAGCATAGGTGACTATGCCATACAAGCATTAAAACCCT
>NW_021444865.1:0-233 GCF_001605985.2 Dendrobium catenatum
TAGAATGTCGGTGGACGCTTTTGGCGGAGGAGACCGATAGGCTGTTCTTTAAGAACAGTGGTTATCTTTTATTTTTGTAAATCTATGCCCAAGGTGGAGATTGTTGTGTTTTGTTCCTAGATTTAGGATTCTTTCTTGTATAGGTTTTGTGTATGGCATATGTAGCCATATATGGGGCTATTTGTATAGCCTTTAGGAGTCTTTAAATAGATGTGTTTAGGCTTGTAATAGGC
>NW_021444866.1:0-346 GCF_001605985.2 Dendrobium catenatum
CGGTGGCGTTGCGTTGCAGGTTGTAGACGCCTTCTGTTTGCTTGTATTAGTGTTGCAGATCCGGTGGCGTAGCGTTGATGTTGACCCCCCCCCCTTTCTCAATCACTGGGGAATGGTCTTCCTGAACTTTGGAGTATTGGACTTGATATTGACTCCCCCTTTCTCGTTCACCGGGGAAGGAATTCTTTTGGACCTTGAAGTCCACTGATTGTCGCTTCACTTTGAGAAGATCTCCTTTCAAGATCTTTAGTGTAGTAGAGTTTTTTGTACATCGGGTTGCTATTGTACCCGAAATACTTGAAGATCTTGATCACCGTTGTCATAGGTGATATTCATACTTGTGCCC
>NW_021444867.1:0-302 GCF_001605985.2 Dendrobium catenatum
GCATTGAACCCGGCGATGTCCTGGTCATGCTGCTACTGTTGGTGAGTAATGTAGCTGTCAAAACGGGCTATGTCCTCTGTGCGATGCTGCTCGTAGCGGGCAATGTCCTCAGAATATTGTTTCTTCTATACAGCAACGTAAGCATTGAAACGGATCTCCCAACGATCAAATCTCTCTGTTAACTGATCAAACGGTGAGTGCAGGTAGAGAGGAACAGGATCAGGAACGGGAGCATGATCGGGAGCCTCCTCCTCCTCAGCCCCCCGAGGTTCCCCATTCCCTGGGTGGAGACGAGTACTGTG
>NW_021444868.1:0-677 GCF_001605985.2 Dendrobium catenatum
AAATCCTTAACTACTTCTAAAAATCATCTTATTGTGAATTAGTTTGTTGAGAGTCATTCTTGAGTCAATCAAGATAGAGGGATTATCATGTGACATTATCGGTTAGGTCATCCCAATTTCATGAACCTTGAAAACTTTTTCCCTATTTATTTATTAATAGAAATTCAAGTTTGTTCAAATTTGAAACTTGCCAATTGGCTAAACATATGAGATCATCTTACCCAATTGTTCCTGACCAACCTTCTAAACCCTTTGCCTTGATCCATAGTGATATTTGGGGACTCTCAAAGGTTTAAAATATAACTGATGTGTGGTTTTTTGTGATATTTGTTGATGATCATAGTAGATTCACTTGAGTTTATTTAATAAAGGAAACATTTGAAGTTGAAAGGATATTCAAATCATTTTCAACCGATGATTCAAAACTAGTTTGATACAAAAATTTAAATCTTAAAGTCAGATAATGGGAGAGAGTATTCTCATTCTATCATGAGAGAATACCTATCAAGCCAGGGATTATCTAAGTGAGTTCATGTGCGTATACGCCTCAATAAAATGGGGTAGCTGAGAGGAAAAAGTAGGTAACTCCTGAAAGTTGCAAGATTTATTATGTTATTCATAAAAGTACCAAAATATCTAGGGGGAAAGTCATTCTTACTACTGCATACCTAATAAAT
>NW_021444869.1:0-473 GCF_001605985.2 Dendrobium catenatum
TATGCAGCCTCCGAAGGCTTCCAAACAGTGAAAACTGCTGTTTGGAAGCTTTGGACAGCAAACGACGACCTTCGGAAGCTCTCAAACAGTGAAACTCTCTGTTTGGAATGTTGGGACAGCGGTCTTCCTCCTTGGGAAGGCCTTGGACAGCAGTTTGGAGCTTTCAAAGGACTTGGACAGCGAACCGGAACTTGGATTGGAACGCTAGGACAAATCGGGAGAGGTATACCACTAAAACTTAGTGAAACCTAGGGTCCCCCAAAGCCAATTATTGTGTGGTTGACGCCCCCGAACCTTAATTCCTTAAAAACTTCAATTTTCGCTCTCCCAAAACCCCTTTGTTGGCTGTACACCTCGCAAAAACAGTAGAAATTCAGTGATTTCCATTTGTTGGCTCTCATGTGAGGGTCCGGAGAGGATTTCGATGCGTGTAGAGATGTTGGATTGTTATCCAACACCTCTCAAATGTATGT
>NW_021444870.1:0-327 GCF_001605985.2 Dendrobium catenatum
TCAAGTTTATCAAAGAGCCAGTATTTCAAAATTTATTTGAATTCTACACATTTGTATTAAATCATAAATTAATTGTTGTCATTTGCATGCCATCTTCTATAGAAGAACTCTTCCCTTTTGGCCATTTCTAAAACTTTGGAATTTTCCTAAAAAATTTTATTTAATGGAATGAATTTACAAAGTAAACTCAGTGGGTAACTGTTAAAACAATTTACATGCATAAAATATAATATATATAACTTAAGATGTATGTTCATTAATTTAACATTTGAGATATATTTACTTCTTTAATTCATTCCATTCATTCATTTATCAATACTATATCAT
>NW_021444871.1:0-224 GCF_001605985.2 Dendrobium catenatum
TTCAAATGTTGAAGCTCTTTACACTTAATTTCCTTGAGCTCGAGTCCTTATTCAAATTCACTTGAACTTCAAGCCATTTTGTGATTCACTTAAGTTCTAGTTTAGGTTCAAGTTAAATTCAATGTGATTCGGTCCAAGCTTAAGCTTCAGCTTGAGTCCACAATGCAAGTTCATTTGATACAAATCCACAAGTCCTCGGCTCAATTTGTTATCACCTATTAAGT
>NW_021444872.1:0-265 GCF_001605985.2 Dendrobium catenatum
CGTCGGGCCGCGTGGTATTGATTAAGACCACGTGGCGACATGTTATTGGCGTCCGAACGTATAGCTACGTCAGGTTACCTGACCTAATAATTGTTCCATGTGTTGAGGTACTAACCTGGCCCAAGAATATTTGGGCGGTATAAAACTGAAAGTGCAAAACTGCCCATATGAATGAGCTTAAATTCCCTCCTGCATAGGGCTAACTTTAGCAATTTGTTCTTATCATAAGGACATAATCGTCAATTGAGATTTCGGATAGTATATA
>NW_021444873.1:0-1410 GCF_001605985.2 Dendrobium catenatum
TTTCTTCTTTTTTCTTTTTTTTTTTTATTTTTAAAAAATGATTTTAGTTCTCACACGATTTACTTTATTTGTATTTTAATGTTTTGTTTCAATTAAATCCGCATAATCAGACATTATACGCCCCAAAGGATAGACTAATGTCCTTCTATCGATTTGAAAGAGAGAAAACTATAATTCATTCTCCTAATCAGATGCAGCATAGAGAGTGTATAAATAATCCCAAAGGATGATTAACACATTCTCCTATTGATCCGATTAGAAGAATAAATTATGAATTTATTTCCAGAATCAAATATATAAGATATTTGACCTGCCTGTAAAAGCAAATCAATTATCTACATATCTTTTGATTATGAAATAAATTTTAAAATATAGATAAAGTACGATCTATGTTCACAGGTCTTTTTCCTACATTAGAAAAGATAGGGTTTAGATTATTCTGGAATCTAGACTCCCTATAGGGTTTAGATTATTCTGGAATCTAGACTCCCTATAGGGTTTAGATTAATTACATATCATAAGAGAATACTCTCGATTTAAATAAAGACTAATTAATTTTAAAATTTATATATAATTCTAAGGAAATATTTGGGCTAATTTAAATTTTTATGCTCAGGCTTTAGATTATAATTTCTAACATTGAATTTGAAAGCGTTGGATTTGATTAGAAAATTTAGAAAGTGCAAGGAGAAAGTGTATACATTCTAGACTTATCACCTGCCTAGAGTGGGCTGCTAGCTAATAATCTTAATCATAACAACTAACGATGAATACAAGGTTTAAGATAGCTTTATCCTAGGAATCAAGGAGTTTGTTAAAGAAATTTGAATCATATGCAATAAGATATGCTTACAAAAATTGAAAATCTACTCATATGCTAATGATACATGAAACAATATATATAAAAGAGCTGATTTTATTAATATAGAATTTACATGTTACATCCCGAGATCTGCAATAAAGTAAAGGTGGTCAGGCTCTACCGACAACAAACCTAGGTTCTAAGCCTAAGGTCTCCAGGCTCCAGATCTTCTATGGAATTTCAAAAAGGAACATCATCGTAATGGAGGATATCACTTTTTGGAGCTCCATTTGTATGTATATAAGCAGTCATTTTTAATTCTTTTGCAGACTCAAGATACTTTACACACTCAATTTATATACAAAAATCTAGGAAATTAAACTTTACATTTCTTTTTATAAGTACATCAGTCCCTAGGAACATTCTACTTTGTAGAAATATAAAAGCAGGTAAATAAAAGCAGTTTTATAATTATGTATGATATGAGTGCATTGTGAATAGTTATAAATGCAGAAAAGTAAAGTACACGGCCCTCACTTATTCACTCCGCTCTCTGGTGCACTAATAGAAAATAAATATGCATGCTATGATTTGCAGAAAAGTAAGCA
>NW_021444874.1:0-398 GCF_001605985.2 Dendrobium catenatum
GCCCAACGTTCTGCTCAAGGCCCGACGTTCAGGCCCTACATTCTGCTGAAGGCCCGACGTTCAGGCCCAACATTCTACTTAAGGCCCGACGTTCTACTAAAGGCTCGACATTCTGCTCAAGGCCCGACATTCTGCTCAAGGCCCGACATTCTGCTGAAGGCCCGACGCTCTGCTCAAGGCTTGACATTCTACTCAAGGCTTGACATTCTCATCAAGGCCTGACGTTCTGCCCCGACATTCTGGCCCGACGTTCTGCTGAAGGCCCGACGTTCTGCTGAAGGCCCAACGCTCTGCTTAAGGCCCGACATTCTGCTCAAGGCCCGACGTTCTGCTGAAGGCTCGACGCTCTGCTTAAGGCCTGACGCTCTGCTCAAGGTCCAACGCTCTGCTCAAGGCCC
>NW_021444875.1:0-652 GCF_001605985.2 Dendrobium catenatum
AGAATTCTTCCTACAAAAGAAAAGGGCAAGGCAAAGCAAAAGTTTAAAGGGGAAAATAATGAAAAACACAAAATCTCATGGGCAGACATGGCGTCTGAAGAATCGGACCAGGAAAGAGATAATGGTTAAAAATGGTTTTTTTTTTTCTTCTCTTCTTTTTTGGTTTTTGTTTTTCCTTTATTTTCATTTTTTCTTTTATTTTTCTTATTATTATTTATATTTTTTATCCAACACACACACTCACTTTTTCTAAAAATGAAAAATCTACTTCAGGGTTTTTTCTTGAAATCTTTGGTTAGTTGTGTTTGACTTCTCTAAATCAGTCAAAAGAAGGAAACTCTTTTTTTTTCTTTTCAATCTCTATTTCCTAAAAGAGTTTATTCTACTTTTGATTTAAAATCTCTTTCATCTTTTAAATGTGTTTTTGAAACAAATTTTTTTTATCTTCCTACGTTTTACTTATCGCATAGGAATCTTTTACAAGTCGTGGAATCTAACTCAAAATTTTCTTAATCAAGAAATTCGCTTTGATGGGTTTTCATTTATTTTTTTAAGATTAAGAAAGGTAGAATATTCAAAAAAAATTAGCCAATGATGCCAAAAATAAAAGATGCGCAAAGCGCCAAATTGAAAATTTTAGAACACACAAAGT
>NW_021444876.1:0-445 GCF_001605985.2 Dendrobium catenatum
TAAAATTTTATAGAATTAAATTTGGGACCATTTGAACTCAATTTCAGCAAACTTATAAATAAATTGAATGTCTCAAAGAGACGAATCCAATGACATCAAAATCGGTCCATTTCAAGCCTAAATAAGTCCAATTGAGGGGCTAAAGCACATTTGAAAGGTTCAAAACATAAATTGTATAACCAAATGATATTCAAATATTGTATGCTTATAGTAAAATCGAGCATCTTGAATATATGAATCCAACGAGCCCAAGATTGCTTCATTCTGACATCACTAAGGCACTTAAATGCTTGACAAATGTTCTATGATCAAGGGAATTACTATGAGTCATCTAATAGAACACTTCAAATATATCCTAAATCTTCTTCATATTTACTGAGGATGCCACTCACAGAAAAAATATAAATAGTCTCTCATTCTTCACATGAAAGGGGGAGAGAAGGAA
>NW_021444877.1:0-245 GCF_001605985.2 Dendrobium catenatum
TTATTTTGGATGGCATGCAGAAATTGTGTAGAAAACAATTTATATGGCCATCTTGTACATTTTGATAGACTTGTGTTATGATAATGTTGTATAGGTGCTTTATTTATTTGATTAGCTAAAAAAATTAAATGGAATTGTTGATGAGAAATAAATTTCGCGTCCGATCTCGTTCCCGCCTCGTATCTACGAGCTAACTGGGCCGGATCGCGACAAGAGTGGTATCAGAGCAGAGTTTAGGATTTGAA
>NW_021444878.1:0-326 GCF_001605985.2 Dendrobium catenatum
GTAATCGACTGCAAATACTAGTGTATTCATTCAAACTGGATCAGGCCCCGTGATTTTTTCCCCTTTTCAAGAGTTTTCACGTAAAAACTCTGATGTATCTTATGAACACTACACCCTCTTTCTTATTTGATTGTGTGATGGATCTTTGTACAACACTAAGACATTAAAATTATATATTTCTCTACCGCCGTGAATATTCCAGGACGCTACAATAAACATTATTTTTGTATGAAGAAGACATATTTCTCTCTTATTTAAATGTCAAGTTGGATTTATGTTAAAAAAAAAATTATTTGGAGAAATAAGAAGTGACAAAGAAAATGAAC
>NW_021444879.1:0-240 GCF_001605985.2 Dendrobium catenatum
TAGTATTTAAAATTTTTTAATTCTATTTTAAAAATAAAAATAAAAAATTAAAAAAATTGGTTTATAAAATTATAATGAAAATCAGAAATTAAAAATCAAATGCTTTCTCCATTAATTTTAAGGAATTCTTTTAGTGAGGGGGAGAACTTAGTTAAAAATTTAATATCAAACTTACAAAATTTAATTCCAACCAATAATATTTGTTATTATAAAAAAGGGAGAGATTATTGAAATTTAGGA
>NW_021444880.1:0-791 GCF_001605985.2 Dendrobium catenatum
TTTCAATCTCTACACCACACCATCTTGCCTACTCCCCGCTCTCAGGGGACCAATCAGCTTATATGGAATGGTATTTGCAATCCTTCTATAAGAAACTTCATTGTGAGCCTTTATGCTTAACATTCAAAAGTCATTTGGTGGAAGCTGATTTGGCACAAGAAGTATGCTTTGTTTTTTTAAATTTGTTCGTGGTTGGCTATTAATAATGGGCTCAAAACAGCTGTCCTTAAGAAGTAGTCCTAGTGACAGTAAGTGCTATCTGTGTAATAAAGAAAATGAATCTATTAATCACCCATTTTTCATTTGTTCAACCACTATTACAATCCTTAAAACCATTCACCCTTGAATGAACATATTTCTATTCCAACTACTCGAATTCACTGATGACATAAATTGTTCATCAAAGATGCAAAAAAAAATTTACCTGCTTTAGATTCATTGTTTTGTTTATCACATATGGAGGGAGAGAAATCCTAGAAGATAAGTTGGGAATATTACTAGCACAAATAACATTATTGGGCAATGCAAGAATGCCCTTAAAATAAAAAATTGCAGATTGAAGAGCTCAACCAAATAGAATGATATTTTTTCTAAATATTTTGCCACATCCAGTGCTAACTTGAATGTTTACTAAACTGGTTTGATTCTTTCCTTTTTGGTTCGATTGCCCTCTGCATCACTCTATGTTGCACCGATACGGATACGGCGACACGTACGGGACACGTCAATTCTTAAAAATACAGGATACGGGTATGGCGCGGACACGGCATCATAATTTATAAATCATATAT
>NW_021444881.1:0-249 GCF_001605985.2 Dendrobium catenatum
TTAACTGAGGTATGTTCATGTTTATTTGTTTAATTTCGAGGACGAAATTTTCTTTAAGGAAGGGAGATTGTAATAACCGGTTCATCCGGCCGGTTCAACTGAACCGGCCGGCCCACCCTTTATATCCCGCGAACAGAAAGGGTCGCGGAACAGTGCTGTTCGCGCGAAGCAGAGAGGGGCGCGACGACGGTTTCGTGCGTAGAACAAGGTAGGTTTTTCTTTTCTCCGATTTTAGCAAGTGATTATCTT
>NW_021444882.1:0-296 GCF_001605985.2 Dendrobium catenatum
ATAATCTTCTTTTTTTTTTAATCAAATATGTTAAATTTTATCATTAATAACTTATTAAAAATTTTACTAAAACGAGTTAACATATCTTATTTGAGTCATTCGGGTTTCTAAAGGATCATGTTTGGGTTGGTATTTTTGACCTGTTTATTAACAGGTCAGGATAAATACACCCGAACTAAACTCATCACCCATTTAATCCATATCTCGTGAGTGATTTACTTGAATCATATTATGTATTAATTAGATTTCATCATGGTATAATTGTTTGAAATTCACTAAATATAATGGATAAAATA
>NW_021444883.1:0-323 GCF_001605985.2 Dendrobium catenatum
CTCAAAATCTCACCCGGATTCGGTGTGGTTAGGGCCGAAGAAGTGTGGGTATATTCAAAAGGTAATTTTTGAAGATGTTCCTAGCTTTTGTCAGCAGTGTAAAGTTGTTGGTCACAAAAAAACGGAATGCTCTAAACATGTTCCTCATTTAAGAACACCTTTGATTTCGGTTACTCCTTCGGTGGATGCCGGGTTTCAGCAAAATCTTAACCCCCCTAAACGTGTTTTATCTCCATCCCTGAATCCTCCTTCTAATCATCTCAATGCTGATATTTTGGAAACGGGTCAGATTTGTTTGAAATCTGGTGTTGGGGTGGAGGTTT
>NW_021444884.1:0-231 GCF_001605985.2 Dendrobium catenatum
CTTATTTAGCTTCACGTAGGGGTGTAAACGAGTCGAGTATCTGCCTAATCGAGCAAAGCTTATTTAGTTGTTACCTAGCTCGAGCTCGACTCTTTAAAAAATTCATAGGCTCGAGCTGAACTCGATTGCTCGAGCTCGTTTAGAAAGCTCAATCTCAACTCGATTGTTAAGCTTGATTTTTTAGTTTTAAATTTAAAATTTAGTTTTTTTAAGAAATTTTATTTCTTTTAA
>NW_021444885.1:0-445 GCF_001605985.2 Dendrobium catenatum
TTTTTTAAAGCAGTATTTTAATACAAAAAGTTTAAGTTCAAAAAACTTTTATATACTTTAATAAATAATAAGAAAGCTATTCCAAACAAAATTTAAATTCCCATTTACAAAGTCCTTGCGGATATCCAAATTGAATACTATCTTTCAATCTGATCAAATTCTTTTTATCCTATCTCAAGCTAAGTCAAAAATAATTAAAATTTGGCTTAATCCGATCTTAATTCGATCTGAACATGACTAATTCTTTGATCCGAGTTCTATTCGAGCCAAAAATCAATCCATTTTTTATTCGTTTTCAATCTTTCAGGACAAAATCTAAGGTTTCGTTTGAGACGATTTTCTTATTGCTTCATAAAACAGCTTTTTATATAAAAATTAAAACCGCTTTAAGAAGCGGCAAGAAAGCCATGAAAAGGCCGTTGCATTTCTTTACTTCTTATTACAT
>NW_021444886.1:0-317 GCF_001605985.2 Dendrobium catenatum
TTGGCGACAATTAAGGAGGGTTCATCGACAGTAGTGCTAAAACTCTTGAAGCCTAAAAGCTTTATCCTATCTCAAGCCAAAGGTCCGCTTTCAAGTAGAGAGTGTGAGTCTATTTATAAATTTTCATGATTGACACGCCTTGTAAATATATATTAGATTAGGGGCAGGTTCGAAGTGCTCCATGGAATTGCTCGTATTGATTCCCCGACCATATAACATTTTTCAATTGTTCAAGTGCCTTAACGATGTCATAATCCAACTATTTTTGGCTCGTTGGAATTGTCTCACCGAGCCACTCAATTTGACTATAAGCATAT
>NW_021444887.1:0-243 GCF_001605985.2 Dendrobium catenatum
AACTGCATTGATGTTTATAGGCAAAGTTAGAGAATTTTGATGGCATGGATTAACTATATCAAACGATCGAATTTATGTATGCCGAAAATCACTTATGAGTTTGACCATTAACCATCTATCAAGTGTAATTTTCTAATAAGTTTGTAGGAAACAAAGTTAGACACTAACCTAGAAACCCTAACTTCCAACCCCTCCAAAACATAAAGGCCATCTTCCCTCTTTCCTCTCCCAACCACCAAATAA
>NW_021444888.1:0-305 GCF_001605985.2 Dendrobium catenatum
TATATATAAGAGAAATAAAATATTATCATTAATAAAATAAAATAAGAGAGAAATAGAGATGGAGAGAAATAAAAAAGATTTCAAACAGGTGTCGAAGACCCCAGCCGTCGTACCTTAGGTCCGGCCGGGATGGTTTAAAATTGAAGACCTGCGCCGTTGATTTTTAATCTGGGCAGATAGGTTTTAAAATTTGAAGACCTCACGCAGTCGATCTTAGATCTTGGTGAGATGGTTTGAAGAAGACCCAACGCCGTCGACCTTAGGTCCGGGTAGGAAGAACTACGGCGTGCCGTCCCGATTTCTCC
>NW_021444889.1:0-909 GCF_001605985.2 Dendrobium catenatum
AACCGAACCCAGCCCATATTCTCTTTGAATTTGCGAACTGCTCAAACTCCCTAATTCACAGAGAACAACTCCCAAACCTCTCCAGCCCGCTTCTTCTCCAACTGATTCGTACATCGCTCTCTCAGCAGTTCATAAAATTCCCCACGATCCCTCATCTCTACCCTCTCATTCACATAAGTAAAAAAAAAAAAAAACTCCCAGGCTTGCAGTTCAAAAACTCCCAGTCGGCCTCCTGCCTAGGTCACATGAGAATTCCCCAAGCCGTCGCTGGTCTCCTTCCAAGTTGCACGAAGCCCATCTCTCTCTGTTCAGAAGAAAGCCATTAGGCTCCCATTTGCATAAACCCCCCAGGTCCGAACTCTCTCAGCCCGCTCACGAAGCCAAGAGCCTATTCGCTTTTGTTCTCTGTTCGCACAACCCAGGCGAAAGAAATCCCCATTCAGACGCCTCTCGACTGCACGCCTCCAATCTATTTTTTGGAAGTCAAGGCCAGACGTCCCTGTCGCCAGTCATAGCTAAACTCTCCATACAGTTCGCAAATCCTGCCTGAATCCTCCTCTCTAGTTCGCAAAAGACCCCATATTCCCAATTCACGAAATCAACCTCTCTGCCTCCTCTCCAGTTTACAATTAAGGATCAAATTCCCGATCACCTCTCTGTATTTCTCTTGTGCGTGAGAAATCCCAGGCCAAACATCGGATTCCTCCTCTCTCCCGTCCGATCCGGCGCCTACCTTGGTCGTCCTTTGCGAGCCGTCTATTTACTCTAGCCATCAAATCTCTTGCACTAGGGTGAATATTGGAAAGGTATACTGGTGGGAAAAATTCTATATCACCATGCAGATTTTAATTTCTCCTATTCTGTAATTGAATATTACATTAAGAATAAAGTACAGTCTCGAGAGGCCGA
>NW_021444890.1:0-222 GCF_001605985.2 Dendrobium catenatum
AGAATACCCCCGCACGTGTACAATAGTTTGTATACACATAGGTTCACTAATGGGGTATATAATCTTAATCCGCATGGGCCCCGGCGAGCGTGTTACTGGTACACACGTGACATCTAGGGATGCTGCGCGGGTTGTCAAGTGAATTCAGGTTCGAAACTGATCCTTCTATATGGTCCAATAGAAGTGGACAGGGTTCGAACCAACAAATAAATATACGGTTGT
>NW_021444891.1:0-263 GCF_001605985.2 Dendrobium catenatum
GTGATGGTGGAGGAATATATGATATGACATGTGGTGTTTCTTTTAGGAATCTAAACATAAATTCTATTATCTATCATATAGGTGCGTAAGTGTCCTATGAAACATGCATGCCACATGAGTAACAAATAAAATTAAACATGGGATTCATGAATCTATCTAACGTCCTAAACATCTTCTTCTTGTGAGAAGAATATACATATGATGTATTACCCTAGGAAGTGTATGCAAATGGAATGTAGTGGCAGTGGTTTATCTTAAATTTA
>NW_021444892.1:0-5612 GCF_001605985.2 Dendrobium catenatum
GTTGTGGAGAATAGTAATATTTTTTATCCGAGCACTGGTAAAATAAGAAAAATATTGAGAACTCACTAAGAGATCTCAATGGAAGCACTCACCAAGAAGACTCCTTGCACTCACACAGGGAGAACAAAATGTGGCTGTAAATTTCATTTCATCTTCAATAATCCAAATACAATTGATACAAGGCCTCTTATATAGGCTGCTGAAAATAAAAGCAACATAAAGTCTAAAGCCCTAGTTGATGGGGAGGGGTGCCGCGGCGTTGTGGGCACAATTAGGGGAGGGGGATACATCCCTCAGAGGGTACAAACGGAAAACAAGAAGAATTAACTAAATTTAGAAAAAAAACTTATATTTTATCATCACAGGTAAGACTTCTGAATCAGGGTCCTTGTCGATCGTCGTCCCCGGACGGATGGCGATGGTACACATGTCGAAATCTGATGCCCTCATCATTAATAAGGTTTAAGGGCTTATAGAGGGGAGGAGAATAAAACTAGATGTAAGAGAGCCTAATTTAGGCTGGGAGTTTTCAAGTAGCTTTTGCATTGATTTTGATGATTTGAGCTGTGAATGATTGATGTTGGTAGATGGCTAAGTTGTAGAGGAAGCTGTTAGAAAGTTTTCAAAGAAGATTTAAGAAAGTAACAATAAATATAAAAGATGAATAATCATGGTCAAGATAGGCCATAAAGCACAAATTAAATAAGAAAAAAATTTACAATAGTTTTTTAGTCATTCCAAAGTTGGAAAATTCTAAATTGTACTAGCCCTTTTTATATGAATTACATTGACTCTTAAGTTACTTTTATTCAAAAGAGAAGATGAAAATTTTGAGGGAAAAGGAGTTGAGTGGTTATTAATGAAGGAATGTGCCAACCATCTTCATAACTTTTTTTTTCTAACGTTTATTGAGTGGCTAGCCCATAAAAATTTAAAAAAAAAATCAAATTTCTAGATCCTAATTAATTTAAATATTAAAATTAAAATTTAATTATTTCTTTTTTAGTTGGCTCTTTTGATGGGCCGTGATTGGGCTTTTGTTTTGACATTTTCATAGGTTCTTATGTAGGCTCTTGTTATTGAATCATTAGTTTTATTTTCTTGATCCAATTCGTGTGCTATACATTGACACTATGATATGATAATTTGTTTATGATCAAATAAACTTTGTATTGATTAAGTAACCCATTAATTATCTTATTAATTTAACTAACATAGATGTATTTTTTTGTTAATTAACTGTAGGATAAATAGATAAATTGTTCTATAGCGGTGCTACATAAATAATTGTGTGCTATTGGACTAAAGATCTTATGCTGCTAGTTGTTATTAGTCATAAATTTCATCATTTTTGTTTTAGATATGCATTATTTCCTGGATATGCTTGTCTTCAAGAACAACCAGTTTCACTTTTAATGCATTGAAATAAAGAAAAATAAGCTGCTCTCTTGTAATAGCATTATAACTCACTGTTTGCAAAAACATTCCAAAAATATGATAAGAAAGTTCAAGATAGTTCTCTCCTAGGTGGAAAAACATTTATGATGACTGACTAACTTAATTTTATAATACCCGTGTAGTTCAAAAACTTTCCTTCAGCCAATAACATTTTACTACCTTAAAATGAGTACATCTAAACAAATATTGATCTTATGGACTATTAAGGCGGAAAACTACTGAGGATCACCCCCCCTCATGTCCGCATCAACTGAAACATCGTAATAATGATTGGAATCCTGAAAGAGAAAAGTGAAATAGGGTTTCATAATTGAAGCGGAAGATGAAGAAATCATCTTTACCTTTAGGCGATTGGATATTATTTAAAAGAAAATAGTTGGGTTTGGATTTTCCCTCATCACCTTCCCTACCTCTTGCCCTCTTTACTTTGCCTTTTTTTATTAACAAGGAAATGCAAGAAATCTTAAAGTTGGAGCATGCTAAACAAACACACACACAGGGGGTTAACTACATGGTATTCCTACACGAATTTTTTTTTCACCTATCCCATATGAGACTAAATTCAATACTCCCACGTCTTAATAATTTTTTGATGTAGAACAAAGGGGGTCGGCCAAAAGAGGGGAAAAAGGGAAGGCGTCCACATACGGTGAATGTGTCCATATACGATGAATGTGGACTTAAGGATTTTTCAAACTTGAATTATTAAGATAAGGAAAGGGGAATTATGACAGGTCTTTAATTAAATTCAAATTGGGAGAATTAAGGAAAACCTCATAATATAATTCATCCTATTTTAAGAAAAAATTTTAAATTCAAATTAATTTAAATTTGAATTTAAAAACTTTCCAAACTTAAGATGCATCGAATAAGGAATGCCTTCAATAATCAATTTGAAAAGTGGAGGGAAAGAGGAAAATAGGAAGCGGGGTAGGACCGGCGGCTAGCATAATTATGGGTGGTTGATATGTGGGGTTAAAGGTGGCTATATTTAGAATCTTAAAATAGAAAATTGGATTTAAATCAACTCCTATTTAAAATTCAAAATTGCAATTTGAGGGACTTCCCTAAAATAGTTTTCCTCATTTAGGAAGTAAAATTCAAATTCAATTGAATATGAATTTAAATAATTTTCAAAATTAAAGGGAGTTAATTTAGGAAATGATTTGAATGCTAGATTTTGAATCTTGGAGCCAAGGGATGGATGATGGCCGACGGCTTTGGGAAGGGGATTAGGCCAGCGGTTGGGTGTCTTTTTGCCTAGGGTTTGGGTGGAGTTTTAGGCCAATATTAGAAAAAGAGATGGGGAAGTGGCCGTTAGGGAAATAAGGAGAATAATAATAATAAAAAAAGAAGACAAAACCGCGAGCCTTGGACTCTTCCGAAGACTGACAGGTGATATGTTGTCCTTCTCCAAGGGACTTCAAGCCACGAGCCCGGACCCATCCTGCGGCTGGTGAAAATTCTGATTTCTTCCCATAGGAATCTCACTAACGTCCTCCCAAAATAACACTAGTGCAGAACACACATTTTTATTATAATCTCATCATATCTAATACAAGAGAAGGGGCCTCTACATATAGGCCTCAAAAGAAACTAAAAGATAAATATGCCCCTTGGGCTTACATAAGACAAGGCTCTTAAAAAAGGGTAAAAAAGAAAAATTGCAAAATTAAATCAAAATACAATTAATAAACTAAAATAAAATAGAGTGATCTCGGCCGTCGATCTTCGACTCTTTCTTTGAATATCGTCCACCGTTGGATGCCCGCATTATTCTCCCGGGGTGGATTGGTGGAAAAGAGCTCGACTCCGTCGAGTTCGCGTCACGGGCAACCATGCTATGATACCAAACTTATGTACAACGGAGGGGTCCAACCAAAAGAGGGGAAAAAGGGAAGGCGTCCACATACGTTGAATGTGTCCACATACGATGAATGTGTCCATATACGATAAATGTGGACTTAAGGAATTTCCAAACATGAATTATTAAGATAAGGAAAGGGGAATTATAACAGGTCTTTAATTAAATTCAAATTGGAAGAATTAAGAAAAGCCTCCTAATATAATTCATCCTATTTTAAGAAAGAATTTAAAATTCAAAATAATTTAAATTTGAATTTAAAAACTTTCCAAACTTAAGATGCATTGAATAAGGAATGCCTTCAATAATCAATTTGAAAAGTGGAGGGAAAGAGGAAAATATGAGGGGGGTAGGACTGGCGGCTAGCATGATTATGGGTGATTGATATGAGGGGTTAAGGGCGGCTATATTTAGAATCTTAAAATAGGAAAGTTAGTTTAAATCAACTCCTATTTAAAATTCAAAATTGCATGATTTGAGGGAGTTCCCTAAAATAGTTTTCCTCATTTATGAAGTAAAATTCAAATTCAAATTAAATTCTAGAATATGAATTTTAAATTAGTTCTCAAAATTAAAGGGAGTCTAATTTAGGACGAAAGATTTGAATGGCTAGATTTTGAATCTTGGAGCTCCAAGGGATGGATGATGACCGATGGCTTTGGGGAAGGGATTGTGGCTAGCGTTGGGGTGTCTTTTTGCCTAGGGTTTGGCGTGGAGTTTTAGCCTTATTAGGAGAAAGAGCATGGGGAAAGTTGGCGGGTTAGGGAAATAGGAGAATAATAAAAAAAACAAGAAGAGCAAAACCGCAAGCCTGTGGAAACGTCTTCGAAAACTGACAGGTGATTATGTTTGTCCTTCCTCCAAGGACTTTAAGTTCACGAAGCCCGGAACCACATCCTGCGCCGCTAGTGAAAAATTCCGATTCTACTCCCCATAGGAATCCTCAACTACGTACTCAACTGATCCTTCAAAGAACAACAAGTGCAGAACTAAGGGGTGTCAATTCCGTCTCAGCGGGTCGTGTTCGAGGTCAGACCCGCAATTTGACCCGGCTGTATCTGACTCGACGCCGGAAACCTCGAAACCAAGTTCGGGTCAATTCTCTGGACCGAACCCGCGACAACAACCCGAACCTGGAATCGGGATCGGGTCAAACACGACTCGACACGGAATTCCGGCAGCATTGGCACGGAAAGAGCGGATTCGCGGAAAGCACGTCACAGCCATGACCGGAAGCGCCAGCACGGGACTACCGGGAAAGCGGCAACATGGCCAAAGCGGCCAGGCAGCGCCAGTCGAATCCCGGGCCTCCGGCGGCGCGACCAGCGCCCCGGCCCCCATACAAATAAGCGCAGCAGCAGGCGGCAACAGTGGCCCGCGCAACGTAACGAAAGTGCCAATCGACAGAGCCGATAGCACCAAGACTGCCAGTGACGCGATTGGGACTTGCGACTCGACCTATCAAGTCATTTCGCAGGCAGGGCGGGCAATGCCGGGCAACAGTAACGGGCAGACTCATTTTCCCGGTCATTATTAGGGTTTCCGGTCAACCCGTTAACCGCAAATCGTGTCAGTTTTTCAATCCAAACCCACACCCCGTTTGCTAACCCGGGTCAACACCGAACCCGGATTTTTTCGAGTCGTGTTGGGTCGTGTCAAAAATTGCACCCCAGCAGAAACAACAAAGTTTTTATTCATACATATCATCATCACTAATACAAGAGAAGGGGCTTCTATACATAGGCCTCAAAATAAACTAAAAGACAAATTTGCCCCTTTGGCTTACATAAGATAAGACTCTTAAATAAAAAGAGTAAAAAAGGAAAATTACAAAATTAATTCAAAGTACAATTAATAAACTAAAATAAAACGGAGTGATCTCGGCCGTCGATCTTCGACTCTTCCTTTGAATGTCGTTCACCGTCAGATGTCCGCATCAATGCCCTTGAATGTGAGAGAGAGAGAGAAGAGGGAAAGATGATAAGGATAGCTTGCATTGGAGGTTTCTATGCAAGTCACCACATGGTCAAGAAGATAAAGGCATTCCATTGCAGATCTATCGGGAAACAAAAACATTTGGTCAGGTCTTTTGAAGCTTAAAATTTGACCTTTTTCCAACTATTGACATTTGCTACAATTTATTTTTTTTGGTTTTATGATGCAAGTTTGATTGAATGCTTTTCATCCAATAAAGGTGCACAATTGCTTAAACTCTCCATGGAATACATGCAATTGCATGATATTGTTTAATTAATCCGTTAAACTTGAGAATTGTGATTATCTTAGACTG
>NW_021444893.1:0-1250 GCF_001605985.2 Dendrobium catenatum
AAAAATGAACATAAATCCAACATATATTGTGCACCTTGTTCATTCATAGATTTGGCGGACTGGTCCTTGTTATATACTCATGCTTCTTCCTTACCCCTAATCTAATTAAAAATGGCACCACATATATTCAGGTAATCGGTGACCTTTAACTAACAGACTAAAATTTATAAGGAAAAATAAAATTAAATGAATACATTTGAAAAAATAAAAAACAACCATCTTACATCAGTCAAGAAACAAACAAGAAAAATTATTTACAGGCACGTTGGTTGACAAAAGTATCTGGACTCAATTGGTATCATGTTTTCTCATACCTAAAAATACAACTCAGTACTTAGCAAATAAAAATTAAAAGAAAAAATAAGTGAGGATAGATTGACCAAAATTTGGTTAGAATGGGTTTTTAGAATCTTTAGATTTCTTTTAAAATGAGTGCAACACAAAAGATGATTGATTATCTATATATTGTACTTATCTTAAATCAAATTCAAGAAAAGCTCATATTAACTAAATTTTGTTATGAATATCATAATCCTTTTTTTTCTCCGAAATTAAATGCTAACTAGTTTTTTCATCATCATAATTTTTTTCTTTTGTTATATTTTTTATTTTAATATCATAAATTACGGATGTCAACCTATTTAGTTTTAAAGCCCAATGAGCTTTATTATGTAGAAGTTGAGTTTGCCATTTCAATCAATAATTCAATCGTATGTTTAGCCAATATATTTGATTCTATATGGCTTTCAAGCTTTTAATGGCAAAAATCTATTCAACAAGAAAACTCTATGGTTGCCCTAAATATAGGAAAGCCTTCCATAAGTGAAGGGTATGTAAATCCCAACCCTCAATGCAATCAATATCACAAAGTAATACAAGAATATTGAGTTCAAGTTTCATATACTTATAAATCTATTTGATATTGGTCTTTTGCACATAAATGTTAAAGTTGCCGGGGCTTGTGACCCACCAATAACTATCAAAGTAAAATGTAAGACTTCACATCTTCTATCAAGCATGTCTTTTCCACCAAGAACCTAGGTCACGCTTGGTGGTCTCAATTGCTCAGGTGATGCTAGTAGGTTCTTTGGTCGATTTCAAATGGTGAAACAAAAAGTGTTGAAATTGGACGAAAAAACTTACAACAACAACAACATCAAGCCTTTATCCCACTAAGTGGGGTCGGCTACATGAATATTTTTTCTCCATTGTCTCCTATTAAAAGTCAAATTCTCGTTTAAATCTAATAA
>NW_021444894.1:0-1572 GCF_001605985.2 Dendrobium catenatum
TGCCTTCATAAGTGATACACAATTTATCCTAAATTTTTTACCAGTTTTGCAAGTGGAGACACGCATGTAATCCTTTGATTTTAAAGCACAGAAAAAACAGTTTAAACATTTTGCATTCAATTGAGCTAAATCTCGTTCATCGAAATTCCATTCAATAAAAGCAACTTCAGTTTTAACACCATTAATTTCTTGAGAAAGTGGATAATAACCTTTTTTGATAAGCATCCACATGCGATAATCAGTAGATTGTAAAAACGTTGGCATGCAGGTTTTCCAGAAATCAAAAGGTAAGTTGTCAAACAAGGGTGGTCGTGTAATTGAATAACCTTCAGTAGTATTACAATTCCCAATGTTAGCCATGGATCAAAAAATTCAAAAAGTTTTCAAACTCAGTTTTTATGAATCCCGCTCTGATACCACTTGAAAGTTTGTTAAGGATATTAAGCCCTATAGAACTGGCCCAAGCTAACCAAGAGGGGGGAGGGGGGGTGAATTAATATTTTAAAAAATTTCTTTTCACAAAGAACAAAAATCACATAAACCAAAATCACACCACAAAAATAAATGCGGAAATTAAAGTGCAGAAGCAAGAAATAAGAACACAGAAATTTATAGTGGTTCGGTCAACTCGACCTACGTCCACTCCCGGAGGCGCCCTCCGAGTATTGCACTACAATCATGACTGTCCTTTAGCCCCCACAGCTAGGTGAAGAAGCCTTTACAAGAACCTCATTTTTTCCACCCCGGCAAGGCAGAGAACCTATCTCCTTTTGCTTCCTCTTGAAGCTGGCAGAGAACCACAACTAGATGCTGACTCCTTACCTCTACCGACCCTTCCACGGATGAGAAACTCTAGACAAAGAAGAAGCAGAGCGATCCTTGAAGTATCCCTTATGAATCCCCTCACAAGCTCCCCCTCATAAGATCCTCTCTCTCTTCCTCTCTCTCTTTCTCTCCTCAAGGCCTTCTCAGGTCAAGGCAACAGCCAAAGGTTTTTCAAAATGTTGAACAAGAGCTCTTAAATAGAAGAGCTTCAAAGGAGCTCATTAATTGCAAGTTGCCGATAATATCGTCCAGGCCGATATGGACATCAGCCTGGCCGATCAGTACAAATCTCAGAAGATTGGCCAGATCATCGCCCTGATTGTAATCTGGACGATTTAAAATTAGCTTGATCGTTCAGGACGATCTCGCAATCGTCCCGGACGATCAGTTCAAATCAGAGAAAAATCGTCCAGAGCATCGCCCTGAATACGAGCTGGTCGATATTTATCATCATGAAGTAACTAAGGTTTTTGAATAGATCATCCTGGCCGATCCTGCGATCGTCCAGGACGATAAGATCGTATCAATCATTTTTAATTACTCCATTAATTTCCTGATCAATTAAGGCATAATTTGTGAATATCGTCCAGGCCGATCAATGATCGTTCTGGCCGATCATTAAAAAATATAGTATACCTTAATTGTCTATGGCAGCAACTTCTTTCTGTTTTGAGCTTATCATCCTGACCGATATATGTATCGTCCAGGACGATCTGTTAATGACGGCTGCCTTAATTAAGAATCCTT
>NW_021444895.1:0-212 GCF_001605985.2 Dendrobium catenatum
ATCTCCCAAAGATCAGATATTGTCCATACCCAATCTCAGATATCATGCCATTTAGGATTGAATTGTACCGTTTTAATATTTTTTTTGATTTGATCAAGATTATTAGGTATTTAAGTAAAACATAATTAAAATAAATTAAAGAAAGGATATCTGATGTTTAAAATATAGTTTTAACATAATTAAAAGAAATTAATTTCTGGTTTGATTAAATT
>NW_021444896.1:0-237 GCF_001605985.2 Dendrobium catenatum
AAAAAGATAAAATATACCTAAATACTAGAAGATGCTACAATTAATCATGATGTATGCTATCTCAATTGTAATTATTGAGAAAAAAAATCTAGTTGTATTAGAAAGAAAAACTATGTTAGGATCTCCTAATATAAACTGTATGAGGATGGGTTTAAAAATCATTGAATTTGTTTTGAGATTAGTGCTAGATATAAAAAGTTAATATTGTTTTAATCTCTAAGCAAAATCAGTGTTTTT
>NW_021444897.1:0-218 GCF_001605985.2 Dendrobium catenatum
CCCCACGTACCAGTCTGAGCATCGATCCAAAGGGGCGCCCCAGCCGCGAAGCAATCCTAGAGATGTTGCACTCATCCCAAAAATGGAGCGGGAGGTTGGGTAAGCGAACCCACACAGGGGAAGATAGCCCTTCCATGGATGCCGGCGAGAATCCCGGTGTCCACCTATCAAGACCCACCAAGTTACCCCCAATGAACCACGGTCCTCCGCGGAGGACG
>NW_021444898.1:0-290 GCF_001605985.2 Dendrobium catenatum
AACACCCTTCCTTACCTTCAAAACATCCTTAAAATAAGTTAAATTTTCGGAAATAAATAAATCAAAAATTATGAAATCTTGTATTTCAAACAAAATCCACGTATTTTCTTCTAAAGTCCTCCCTAGAACCTATGAAAACCATGGAGATCAAAATATCATGATTGGGGAAAAACCCTAAATCCATAAACTCAAAATTTTGCTTAAACCTTACAATGTCTTCTCATAAAAACTTCCCCATACCCTTAGAAATATGTTTTGTGAAGGCATTTCCAAAGAAGATCAACTTTAAG
>NW_021444899.1:0-488 GCF_001605985.2 Dendrobium catenatum
ATGGCTGTCAAAGACACTTACAAAGTGCCTTGTCATAACTTAAATAGAAGCTCTCAAAACGAGCTCATTAATGCATGTTGCTGCCATTATCATCCAGGACGGCCGATTAGTTCAAATATGAAGAAAATCGTCCTGAATATCGCCCTGAAATGAAGCTGGACTATGTCTAATCATCCCGGGCAATCTTGAGATCGGCCGGGACAAAATTCCCATTAATTGCTTTCCAAAACTGCCTGAGAAATTTTGGAAAGATTGACCTGGATCGGCCAGGATGATATTTTATAGTCCAGAACGATATACCGGGACGATATCCAAAAGTAAGATTTTCCTAAGTAGATATGGCGGCAGATTCCTGCTGAATTGAGCCGATCGTCCTGGCCGATACAAAATTGTCCAAGACGATGTGTTTTACAAAAAGACGGCTGCTTTAATGAGGTTGCCTTAATTAGGATTTCTACTTTTGTCATATCATCCAGGACGATATAAAT
>NW_021444900.1:0-218 GCF_001605985.2 Dendrobium catenatum
ATTGCTATCGTCGCTAACTACATCATTGCTTCTCATCTCCTATGAGTATTTTGCAACTCCTCTTTTATTTGTGTGTAATTGATTTTTGCATAAAATAAAAAAATAATTATTATTTTCTTTACCACTGCGATGTAATTCATAATTTGAAATTCAAAAGTTTATTTATATTTATTAACAAAATTAAATTTATTAAAGTCAAAGCTACCTTTTAAAATCAA
>NW_021444901.1:0-1207 GCF_001605985.2 Dendrobium catenatum
CTCCCAACCTCCCAACTCTCTTCTACTCAAACAGTTTCTTCAATACCCTTCACAGTACTCATCTCCACCCAGAGGATGAGGAACCTCGGCGGGCTGAGGAGGAGGCTCCCGCTCCCACTCCTGTTCCTGATCCTACTCCTCTTCGCCAGCAATCTCAGCTTGACCAGTTAATGGAGAGATTTGATCATTGGGAGACCCGCTTCGACACTTACGTTGCTGCACAGGAGCAGCAAAATTCTTAGGACATGGCCCGCTACGAGCAGCACCGCACAGAGGACTTAGCTCATTTTGATAACAACATTACTCAACAGCAGCAGCAGCATGACCAGGACATCGGCTGGTTCAATGCTCAGTTTACTACGCTGGCTAGCTACTTTCAGCAGCCACCTCCACCACCTCCATCTGATGATCAGGGACCCTCATTTTTCTAGTCTTTGTTTTTTCTATTTTCTGTAGTTTGTCTTGTAATATGTTTTAGTTTCTATTATGTTGTTTCCTTTTTCTTTTCTGTGTGTCTAGGACCTCCTTTTTGAGATGACAAAAGGGGGAGTAGGATGTGGTAGGAAAAGTTGATGTGCTTGTAACTTTGAAATTTTAATGAACTGTTATTTTTACTGAGATTTTCCTAATTGTGTTTGCCATCATCAAAAAGGGGGAGATTATTGCAAATCTATTTTTATGACTTATGTTTTGATGATTGACAAACACTATTGATTCTGTTGGACTGTCTGTTACTTCTAATTTTTCAGGAATCAAAGATCGGACGAACAAACGAAGCCAATTCAAGTTTGCATAGGTTAGGGTTGAGTCAGTCTGTACTTTGTTTTTTCTCTTCTTGAGTCCATTTCTAATGTTCAAAGAGACTAATTCTAAGTAACCCTACACACACACTTGAGAGACTTAGAATTTTTATTTTTACTCAAATTGGCCAGGACAATTTTTTATATCGTCCTAGTCGATCGGACTTAAAACAAAAAATCTATTCAGGATTCTTAATTAAGGTAGCCTTCATTAACAGATCGGCCTGGACGATACGCGTTTCGGCCAGGATGATAAGCTCAAAATAGAAAGAAATTGCCGCCATAAATAATTAAGGTATTTTGTATTTTTGGTAATCGGCCAGGACTATTTTTGATCGGCCTTGACGATATTTATAATTATGTCTTAATTGATCAGACAAATTAAGGAAGTAATTAAGGATGATTGA
>NW_021444902.1:0-335 GCF_001605985.2 Dendrobium catenatum
TATATATATATATATATATACACACACACATTAGAAAATATTATTAATTTGTTACCCATTATCTAGAAGTTTGGATCTTTTGGCCGCTACTGATCTATGAGCATTAAGCCCGGAGATAAGGAATGAATGGACGAGCAAAATTAGTGCCAAATACTCCTACGGTTTTGTCATTTTAATCCTTTTTATGCTGTCTATTAATATCAAGCAAAAGAATATAACAATAAAAATTTTCTTCTGGAAGGTTCCCTGCAACTCCAATGGCGAGCCCATCAATTATAAGTAGCCAATCGCGGTGTTTTGCCTCTGTTGTTGTCTGCGCGGGTTCTTCTTTTTTG
>NW_021444903.1:0-725 GCF_001605985.2 Dendrobium catenatum
GACCTTTTATATCCATTCAGGCTTTACAATTGAGCTATGGGAATTACGCTTCCCAAAGTTGATTTTACTAAAGTTGACAGATTTGGAGTCATCCTTTGTGGTTTTAGATTTTGGAGCCTACGAACATTCAGTGGTTATTCAAGATTTATCCTTCTGCTGGAACTTTGATTCTTCAGTCATTTGTGAGAATTCAGTGGACTACGATCACTTGAACTGGTCGAGTCAAATTTGCTTTCGTACTTTCTACAGTCCATACTGACGGTTTGACGAAGTGGGGGTTCCTCTACTACGGCCTTTCTTATGACTTGTTGAGTAGACGGAGCTGCCAGCGATCCGGCTATATTTGGGCGTGTTGGATCCGACCTCTTACACCCATTCGAACCTTAAGCTTCAGGCTGTCGAAAGTCTTCAAGCTTCTTCAGCTCAATTTTGTAGGAGTGTGTAGCCACAAAAGTCTCTTTCTTAACTTTTGAGTCTTGGTTTATTGGAGATGTTGTCTCGGCCTTTTGAGATATCACCTGCATATACTTTGAAAAAGAACTTGTTGTATTCTTCAACATAAGAGAATATTTATATTGATAATTTTAAATATTTATTCAGGGATCTCGGCATGCAGTGCGATGTCTACGTGAATAAATATTTAAAATGCCTCATCTCGCAGGGACATTTCAAAATAGAATAAGTTTGAAATATAAAATTTTAAATATTCATTTGGGGATCTCGGC
>NW_021444904.1:0-238 GCF_001605985.2 Dendrobium catenatum
TACATTATAAATATGAGCCTAGGATTTGTTGATCAATGACCCCTTGCACTTGGGGGTTGTTGAGCACTATGTTCTTTAAAACTTAAACTAAACAATTCAACACTTAAAATAATATTCTTTTAAAACAATTTAAATTATAAATTACTAAAATTTAAATTGAAATAAACCCTCTTTAATCTAAAACAAATTAAAAATAAAATCTTAAATAACATTAAATAATAAATAACCTAGGAATTTT
>NW_021444905.1:0-217 GCF_001605985.2 Dendrobium catenatum
TCAAGCTTGCTGAGAGTAATGTGGCCAATGCTGATTTAGCCTATATGCATGATGCCTCCATTAACAATCTTTCTAATCTGAATAATGCCAAGCATACTTTGTTTAATTTACAGGAATAAGAAGAATCTTTTTGGAGACAAAAAGCTTCTGCTAAGTTTCTTGTTGATGGGGATAGGAATACTTCTTACTTTCATAATATTGCTAACCATAACAAAAC
>NW_021444906.1:0-200 GCF_001605985.2 Dendrobium catenatum
TCTTTAGGTCAGCATGTACAGCCCTAGTCTCGTCTTTGGAATTTTCTGTAGTAGAGGTGTTAGGTTTGGATTGCCGAGTCTGGTTTGGGATTTTTTCTTGAGGTTCAAGATTTGAAATCTGCGTTCTTGACTCTTTTATAGCTTCCCTGCACCAACTCTTTTGCGATGTTGAAACAGGTAGTTTATCTGCTTGGGAAGTG
>NW_021444907.1:0-689 GCF_001605985.2 Dendrobium catenatum
GCACCTTTTTGGAAGAGCAATTGAGCAAATAATCAAAATGTAATTTATAATTTTCTTAGTCATATTTGATGCAGAATCTTTTGTAATTTGTATTTTGTAAACTGATTTGGAAGTGGTTGTGAACAACAAAATTGTTTCCTAAAGTCTTTAGTTAGTGGATTGTATACTGTCATTTGCCTTTATTCCATTTAAAGTGCTTGTGAACTTCTGCTGTGTGGAATTCCTATTTCCAAACGAAAAAAAAAAAGTTAATTTTAGTTTAAATGTTGAGCCTAAAGTGATTTTAGTAAACTGATTTACATTTCCGATTTACAGGAACAAAAAAAAGTTATTTTTCTTCTGGTTTCATGAATTTAAATTTTATGGAATTTAATTCTATTTTTCTAAGCAAATAATAGAGGCTAGTTAAATATTTAATGCTCCGGATTCGGGTCGATGGGTTGTGTCAGGTTGATCCGAGTCTGAAATAGGTTGGGGTCGGGTTTAAAAAATTGATCTATTTATAAAAATGGGTCTGGTCTGGGTTGATCCGAATAGTATCGGGTCAGCTCTGAATTTGACCCGAACCCAACCCATAACCTGAAATTAACACCCCTATATTTTCCTTATAAAATGGTGCACCTATCCTAAATGGACCTTAATTGATAGCTATAACACTCATTTTTTTTTTACTTACTCTTTTTTTTTTT
>NW_021444908.1:0-224 GCF_001605985.2 Dendrobium catenatum
GCTAAAGGTTTTATAAAAATGTCTGCAAGTTAATTTTTAGTTGAAACATGAGTAATTTTAATTTTTTCCTAGGATATATGATCCCTTATGAAATAATGTCTTATGTCAATGTGTTTGGTTCTAGAATGTTGAATAGGATTTTTGGAAATGCAAATAGCACTAATATTATCATAATAAATTAGAATAGTGCCTATAGTTAATCCTAAATTAATCAACTATTATTT
>NW_021444909.1:0-303 GCF_001605985.2 Dendrobium catenatum
CTAAAAAAAAATCAGCTTTTTGAAGGGTTTTACAGATAATTCTAGAATAAAGAAACTTAAGATCATCCTCCCCATGTGTTAGCCATTTTTTCTTTGGCTCTTTGAGTAATCATGTCAGACCAAGATGACTTGTAATTAGATAGCTTAAGGGTTAATAGTTTTCGAAGCAGCATTTAACTGAGAGTCAATTGGGGTGTTTTGAATTTTGGTCAGGTAAGAGTTTTGAATTGAGATAAGATTCTCTAGCTCTTGCTTAAGAAGATTGTAGGAAGCCCAAGGCTTTGATTTGATAATCTTTTTAAG
>NW_021444910.1:0-253 GCF_001605985.2 Dendrobium catenatum
GTTTTGTTATATATATTTGACATTTGTTTTTTGAAATACATAAATTGTCATAACTTGTGCAATCCTAAGCACTTCGTTGCAAGCTTACATCTCATCGTGATTCTCTAAATAATGCCAAAGTCTTCATCTTGACAAAAGAGAGATTTGTCGCTTTGCTTCTTGCTTGCTTGCTAATTCTAAATTCTACTTTTAGTTTTCGGAGATGCCAATTATGCGAGATCCAAAATCTATGGCTGAGGAAAACATAGAACAG
>NW_021444911.1:0-261 GCF_001605985.2 Dendrobium catenatum
CTCTGTCAACCGGAAAAATGCGGGAAAGGAGAAGGGTTGTTACTTTGGCGCATAAGCAAAAAAATGGCGTTGGATTGGAGCAGCACCACGCCATTTTTGTTTTTTGTGGTATTTTGGCGTGAAAAATAGAGTTCTCGGTTGGAGATGCCCTAAAGTGCTGCAAAAGCCCAGTTTTTTGGTAGTGTGCATTTTAATTTATTTTATTAGTTTATTTTATTTATAGCGAGAGTTTGATTCTATAAAACCTAATGTTAAAAAAAA
>NW_021444912.1:0-235 GCF_001605985.2 Dendrobium catenatum
TTGAGAGCAAATTTTGGCATGGAACTTCAATCAAAATTCAGACACTTTATTATACAGATCTATGGAGGCTAAATATGGAAGGAATTTTATGAACAACACAAACAAGAAATCTACTTTTAAGGCTTGGAGTATCTTAGTTGATGGAGGCAGATATCTGAGAGATATTACCAGATGGAAAATTGGTAATGGAAGAGAGAAAAGTATCCTGGATGATATTTGGGTGCTTGATAGATGC
>NW_021444913.1:0-489 GCF_001605985.2 Dendrobium catenatum
AATTCTCCTGCGTTTATTTTGCATATAACCAAACAGGCTTAAAGTATTTAGAATGCATTACATTTACTTTACATTGCATTTACTTTACACTGCATTTCTTTTTCAGGCAACCAAACAGCCCCAAAGTAAGTTATTAATCAGAGTAGTAATTTTTTTCCTAGGGCCCTTGGGCAAAGACACAGATCTAAGTCAGCTACATGAATTTTTTTTTTTCCATTGTGTTTAAGAGTTAAATTCTCATTTAAATTTGATAAAGAAAGGTCATTTCTAATATTTTCTAACCAAGTCTTTTTAGGTTTACCTCTAACTTTCTTAATATATGTCAAATCTAATACATCTACTTTCGTAGCCCTGCGGTTTTATGTGACCAAACCATCAAAGATGACTCTCTTTAATCTTATCATCCATTGGAGCTACTCCAACCTTTTCACGTATATGCACATTTTATATCCTGTCTCTAAGAGTAAAGCCACTCATCTACCTGAGCAT
>NW_021444914.1:0-215 GCF_001605985.2 Dendrobium catenatum
TTTTCTTTTCACCTGCATCACTTTGCCTTTGGCTCAACTCCTTGCTCGTATGTTGGAACCATCTCGATCATGTGTGACAACACAAATGCAATTTGTATCTCTAAGAATCCAATTCAGCACTCTCGAACGAAACACATAGACATTAGACATCATTTCATTAGAGATCATGTCGCTAAGAGAGATATAGAATTACATCACATCGCTACAGGAGATCA
>NW_021444915.1:0-245 GCF_001605985.2 Dendrobium catenatum
CTTTTTTTCCGATCCTAACCAAACCTCTTTAGGATGATTTTTAGTAATATCTATTTCAACAAGAATCCTAGCAACAGATGGCCGAGATCTAGCAGCTGTAGCCTGATCAGTCTGCAGCGGTCTCCCAAAAATCGAGCCAATAGCATGCAAAACATGCTGGTTAAAAAAATGCAAACGAATATTAGGAAACGATAACCAAATCGGCATTATAGGCGACTCCTCCTTAATATCGAAATACGGAGTCC
>NW_021444916.1:0-285 GCF_001605985.2 Dendrobium catenatum
GTTTGGTTAACATGACCTACGTCCACTCCCTGGAGGCACCCTCTGAGTATTGCACTAAATTCAGTGTCTCTCCTTTTGCCCCCATAATAAGACAGAAAAGCCTATACAAACCTCCTTTCCACCAACCCAGGTGAGGCAGAGGACCCAACTCCTTTTGCTTCCTCCAGAAGTAGGCAGAAAATCCAACTCCTTTTGCTTCCTTCTGAAGCAGGCAGAGAACCCAACTCCTTTTTCTTCCTCCTGAAGTAGGCAAAGAACCTAACTCCTTTTGCTTCCTCCTGAAAT
>NW_021444917.1:0-287 GCF_001605985.2 Dendrobium catenatum
TTCGACCCGTTTATTAAATGGCTCTGTTCTAGTTGACCTAGCAACATGATTTTGACTCAAACTTGACCCGTTTAATATTTATTTATTCTTTTTAGTATAATCTTCTTATTTTTTATCAACTAACATAAAATCTATAATTAAAAGCTAATAAAAAATACTATTTTTAGTTAAAATAGCCTATCTGGTAGATTTTGAGTTGCTGGTGGGTTGGATTCATGTTCGATTTAAGTTGATTGGATTAAGGTAGAACTCAAATCCTATCAATTTTTTTTTTTTTTTTTTTAAAT
>NW_021444918.1:0-217 GCF_001605985.2 Dendrobium catenatum
TCCACTCCTCGGAGGCACCCTCTGAGTATTGCACTAATACCACAAAGTGACTCTCGTTTTGCCCCCACAGCAAGGTGGAGAAGCCTGTACAAAATCACTTTCACCTTCCCCGGTGCGGCGGAGTAGCCGGGTTCTTTGACACCAAAGAGATCTTCTTCTCGCCAAAACTTCTCTCAGGACGACCCTTGAATCCGATGGTACTGAAGTGCAAGTTCGC
>NW_021444919.1:0-279 GCF_001605985.2 Dendrobium catenatum
CAGAAATGACTGAGGAACACCTTGTCCCTATCTGATATGATCGCCTCTGGCACCCCGTGTAATCTGATCACTTCTCTGATAAAGGCTGATGCTACTGTTACTGCAGTGTAGGGATGTCGGAGGGGAATGAAATGGGCATACTTGCTCAACCTGTCCAGCACTACTAAGATCACTGTGAACCCCTCTAAATGGGGGCAGCCCATCTATGAAATCCATAGAGATCTCCTCCTATACTCTTCCCAGCAAAGCTAAAGGCTGTAGTAATCCTCCTGGTGACAT
>NW_021444920.1:0-244 GCF_001605985.2 Dendrobium catenatum
CGGCCCAATGATATCTGTGCCCCAACTCTCGAAGGGCTACGAGGCTTTCGTAGGGTGTAACACATTAGGCGGCTGATGTAAAACCACACCATGGACCTGACATTGATGATAGTGCTTTGCAGTATTCATGCAATCGTCAATCATTGTAGGCCAGTAGTATCCAAGTGTTTTAATCCTCAATTTCATTTTTGGACCTGATTGATGTGAACCGCACAGTCCTGAATGGACTTCATTAACAATCTTC
>NW_021444921.1:0-304 GCF_001605985.2 Dendrobium catenatum
AAGGAAAAGTGGCTTTGATAAAGAGTAAATTTTTATAAGTGAAAGTTTATGTTGAAAGGTGAAAGGCATGAGCATTAGAGAGTGTATTAGTTGGATGATTTATAGAAGTTGAAAATTTCAAAGAAAGTAAAAATTCTCATTCTATCTCTACTTCTCTCTCTCTTTCTCCTTCTATTTCTCCCTTCCTGTGCCTCGAGGAGAATGTTGTAAAAATAAATAATATGCTTTCAAAAAAGTAAAGGTTCCAAAAAAAAGCAGAATCAACATAACTGGTGTTCAAGCCCGAAGAAAGGTACGTCTTTTA
>NW_021444922.1:0-226 GCF_001605985.2 Dendrobium catenatum
TCTTGATCTTGGATTACCTGTAGGAATCATCTCAATCATGTGAGACAATATAAGTGCAATTTGCATTTCTAAAAATCCAATTAAACACTCTCGAACAAAACATATAGAAATTAGACACCATTTTATAAGAGATCATATTGGTAAAGGAGATATAGAATTGCATCACATAGCTACAGGAAATCAATTGGCAGACATCTTCATAAAACCACTAGCCTACGACACCTTT
>NW_021444923.1:0-216 GCF_001605985.2 Dendrobium catenatum
GAAATACAATGTTGACAATCTAAAAGAAACACTTCTAACCAAACACAACATTCAAAAATTTGATTAAACCAGTATGAAACTGCATCAGCATCACGAGACTCCAGAGCTCCGATCCGGTCAAAGAGCAGAAGAAACCATCCAGATTGCACTGTTAATATTAATCCAACTCCAATATACATTCAAAATTTTAATTAAACCAGTATGAAACTGCATCAG
>NW_021444924.1:0-389 GCF_001605985.2 Dendrobium catenatum
ATGCAGCTACTTTAATACCAAGATTACTCCCAATATGATGCAAATTATTAGACAACAATTGGGAACATAAAATAAGTAGATAAGGAGATAGAGGACATCCCTGTCTAAATCCACTCTTAGCTTTAATCCATTTAGATTGCTTCCCATTAAATAAAATAGAGAATCTAGCATTAGTAACACATTCCATAATCAATTTAGAGAAACCTTTTGGAAACCCAAAGTAACTAAGAGTATTTTCCAAAGCTTTCCAAGAAATACAATCATAAGCTTGTTCCATATCGATCTTCACAGCCATCAATTCTTTTTTCAATTTAGAAAACCTGAATTTATGAATAATTTCTTGCACCAAAACGATATGTTCAGATAAGGATCTACCTTTAAGAAAAGCA
>NW_021444925.1:0-250 GCF_001605985.2 Dendrobium catenatum
CCTAATCTTCGTCTCGAGGAGAAGTATAAGCATCCCCAGCGGCATCTTCTCTTCATTAAATTTTAAATCTTAAATCTGTCTCCAGGTATAAGTCCTCCTACGGCATCCTATTGACATTTTTGAAATTAGGAATAAGCATCCCTAGTGGCATCCTAATTTTTATCCCGAGGAAAAGTATAAGCATCCCCAGCGGCATCTTCTCTTCATTAAATTGTAAATCTTAAATCGATCCTCTATGATTAGGTATGAG
>NW_021444926.1:0-219 GCF_001605985.2 Dendrobium catenatum
CTTACCTTTGAAATCCAAGTGAAGCCTTCTCGCTCCACTGGTATGAATCCTCCCTTGAATGCTCTCTTTCACTCTCTCCTTGGCTATTCTCTCAAGAGGCACGAAGATCAAATGACAAAAAGATTGGATGGCAGTCAAATTTGGACTATATATACAAAATACAAGAAAAACTGCCTAAAAATTGCAAGTTTTCAATTCTGTACGCAGTGGATCGTCCTG
>NW_021444927.1:0-315 GCF_001605985.2 Dendrobium catenatum
CATTAGTATGTTCTTTAAAGCTTAACATACATTCTTTTTGATGTTTTGTTGGTATTGATGTTGTATTCTGAATGATCCCCTAAGTTTAGTCTTAATAACTATAAGTCGATCTTGCTTACCCCCACAATCTACCTAGATTGTTAGCAAAGAAGACTTAGGGTAGTTTGGCTAGCAATCATAAAAGGATCATATTTCTATATCTTCTACTTCACTTCACTTCTATAATATCATATATTGGATACACCCTTGTTCCTCTATTTTGCACTAGATCAAATTTGTCACAGATAAAAAGATATAAGTTATTCCCTTTACTAG
>NW_021444928.1:0-203 GCF_001605985.2 Dendrobium catenatum
CTGATTTATGTGCATTTTATTTTTATGATTGTATTTTATGTTTTACTCGTTCGCCCCTGTGGGCATTGAGTCGTTTATGTAGCCTGGAAGGGCATTTGTGTCTTTTTTTCTTTTCTTTTCATTTCGGCCTATTTATATGAGGCCTTATGCATTGTATTGGATTATAATTTTGGATGAATGAATTTTTTTTTTTTGTTCTCTTT
>NW_021444929.1:0-233 GCF_001605985.2 Dendrobium catenatum
CCCTAGCTAGTGTCTTTTTGCTGCCATTGAACTTGTAACATTTCTAAGTGCATAGGACAACTCCACCTTGAGGTTTTACTGCTGTCCTCACTGTTCCAACAGCTTTTAGACGTCCTATAGTGAACTTTAAGTTAATGTTTAGGTGCTGTCTACACCTTAGAACCCTTCCTAAACACTTAGACAACTTGGCCCATTACTTAACTTGCTGTCCACTAATTTTCTGCACTTAGTAT
>NW_021444930.1:0-4406 GCF_001605985.2 Dendrobium catenatum
TTCATCCGGCTCAATGACTTACACGACCTTGGTTTTTCTGGTTTACTTGGACGAACAATAAGGAGGCAAGAAGCAAGATTTATGCTCGGCTGGACAGATGTTTGGCTTCTTCTGACCTCCTGAGCAGACACCAGGACTTGGAGGTGAGGCATCTTACCCGAATTGCATCTGATCACTGCCCCCTTTTGTGTACGCTTTCGGAGGCGCCCAGGAGAAGTTCCTCTTATTGGATTAAGTATGAGGACATTTGGGCCTCATACCCTAGAGCGTGGCGGATTGTTTGGGACAAATGGAATGTGCAGGATGACGGCTCGGAAGGTTTGAAGCTTCAGAGGAAGTGCCGTAGGACGCTTCGAGCTCTTTTCTTCTGGAGTAGGGATAAAATACGGAGCTTGAATCAGGGTAAGACGGAGCTGGAAAATGAGATTGGGGTCCTTCAGAATTTGGAAAGAGAAAAATCCAGCACAGAGTAACAAAATAGGCGCTGTAATAGGCGCGCTTAGCACTGAATTCATAGCACCACTTCTACCACTTGCATAGCATATCGGTAGTAGCTACAAGACAAAAAACTCACTCAAGAATGCAAGAGAAGTGCTTTTGAAAAGGTAGAGCTACAAGAAAGCATCTACTGAGCTAACCATCTAATCTAAGCAGTAGCATCTCAACTCAAGGAATAGCTTTCCCGCAAGAGGAAAGAGCATCTATCTACACCCCTACTTTGGGATATTGCCTTAGCTAAGGAGCAACAACTTCCCCGTAGGCTCAATTCGGTTCCATCCTATACCTACGTCTTATCATTCGTAATCGCATTCTATCACACTGGTGGTACTTCTTGTTGAATGAAAAGATTGGATTAGTCTTTTTCTGTGTGAGAGTGATGAAATATAAATAGGGGAGCCCCCTAATAAGGAAGTTGCTTCTTGGAAAAGCCTTTTCGCTGCCAAGAATCCATCTCGGTTTCAGAATTCACCCATGAAACGAAAAAAGAAGGTGTTAGAAAGGGGACTCTTTCAAGAGGAAGGATGCAGCGAGCGAGCCTGTGAAGCTGCGATTTAGTTTCCAAAAAGGTTTCTTGATAAGTTCCCATAATACCTTTCTCATCGAGAAATTACAACAACTTCAACTGATGCCCACGCCAAACGAGATAACTCAGTTGATCGTAATGATCAGTTCCAGTCTTTCCTCACCCGATTCCTTCCTTGGCTGTTATTTGCATCTAACTAGCTAATGCTGCTGGGATTTTTCTTTCTTCTTATTGATTTCTTGAATTACGTAGAAGAGTCTTACGATAGGAATGATGTGTCTAAATCTGATACGTACTTCGTGGTGCTTAGGCGTCGTTGTCAGGTTCTCCCTCTTTTCTTATCTTTCTCTAATTTTTCTTTGAGAATGTGATTTTCAATCTTGAGTTGTTTGACTTCATTCCTTAGTGATTGAATTAGGAGTTTTCCTACGTTATTTAGGCATGACAAGTATGTGACCTCGATTGGTTCAGTATCTACCCAGAGATCACTGTGATATACTGGCATCCTCTTGCTCCTTAGCTTTATACCTAGTTTGACCAATGTGTCTTTCTTTCTGATGTTAAGAGAGTGCCAATCAACCTTGAAGTTGGAAGAAACCTGTACCTTTTCTGTACGATCTGGGTCAGTGTACTGTGCCTCAAACCATTCTGGATAGACCTGGTTTTTAGCAGGTCCCTTGTACTTGAGAACACCTTTTCCATCTATTGTGATGTAATAATAGGATTTCGGTACTAAAAAGTATCCTTTCATGATTCTGTCCTCAAGCTTAAACTTGCCTAAGACAGATGAAGAAAGAACTTCTTCAGGTAGTGGCTGACCAAGCACAACTGAGTCAGTGTCTGTGTAGTAGCTGTCTTCTCTTGAGATATACGGGAACATATAGATCCTAGCGGAGGCAGTTATAGCAGCTGCTAGTTGTACAGCTGAATTCTTCGGTGGGTTCCAATAATCTGAGTCCGTGCTATGGTAGGAAACGATGTAGTTGTTCTCGCTAAGCATATCACAGGATATGAACTCACTCTTCCTGATCAAATGTTTGAATCGATTTTCATCGCAGACATCGGTGACCGTGCTTTTTGGGTGAATACCAAATCTACCGTATAGCGAATTCATAAGGATCTTGTACACAAAAGCCAAGGCATCATTACCTTCTTTCCTTGCCTCTAACCTACTCTCAAAGAGTGTGCTAACAAAGTGCTTGAATGGGCTTTCCATTCTCTTATATAGATATCCTGAGATTGGGATCACAGTGTAGCCTAAGCTTTTTGCATACTTTAACTCCTCGCTATAGTAGACTCCAACAAATTCCCCGGTTGGAAAGAGAAGAGTCTTATTCTTGTCTGGGTAGAAATGGCCTCTTTAGAGATACCACATATGCCTCAAGAAAGCCAAACAAGCTATCATCTAAGTCCTTACCAACCAGATTTCCATGCCAGACTGGATCACCACCAGGCATTGGGAATTCCTTCATTACAAAGGGATAGAGAGAGTTCACATCGTAGTAGTATAGGTCCTCGCCATATGGCTTGTATGTATCTGTATGACCACCATAGTATCCCCGCCTTATAAAGGAGTCTTCATTCTTATTAGGGATGTGGATAGGCCAATTCTTTGAGTCGTAGTATTTCAGACGATAGATGCTTAGAGCCAATGAGGCAAGTGTAATCTTGCTTTCTATGTCCACGTTATACAGCTTCCAAGAAATCTCTTGAGCTTTTTGCATTATACCTCCAAGGAGAAGTATGTCCTGCTTCATATAGTCTAACAAGCTTTTTTTCATACTGACCAGATTTGACAGTTTCACCTCATCATATGGGATTGAGCCTTTCTGGCCTAGATCCGGGCATAGATTCTTAGCTAGGTCGCTAAGTTTGCCTGGTAGAAGATTCAAGGAGTCTCTGAAGCAGAAGAACTTATTCTTACCAGAATAGACAGCTATCTCGTAAAGCCTATGGTTCCTAACCAGTGGTTTGAGCTTGTAGCTCTTATGATGACATGCTAGGTGCTTAAGCAAGAAAATACCATCGAATCTAGAGAAATTGTGAAAGTAAATAGTAGTGAAAGCTGATTTTTCTTTTCTAAAAATCGCTAATATCCTTTTGAGAAAGTCAAAAAGAACCTTAGTACTCCTTTCTTCAAAGGAATCCAAGATTAGAGAGTGGTCTTCGCTGAAGTAAGTATCGATCAATTGATTCTTGATCTCTTTACCAGGACGAACCAACAAGAGACCTACTGCATAAGGCTTATGTTCGTTATCGATCAGTATAGTCTCGGTATCGGCAACTAGGAATGGTTTCAGCTCTGTGCGAGATGGTTTGAGTGCTTGGATATGCCTTGGATAGCTACGCTTACGATTTCGGATTGCTCTTGCAGTTATTGGCTCGATCTCACTCAATCCGGCTTTCATGATTGAATAAAGTGTGCTATCTCTCTCCTCAGAAGATAGGGAAGGCCTATACATCTTTTTGCCGTCCATATAGACTCGGATCATGAGTCGAACTAGATTATCCTCGTCGTAGATTTCTGCATATTTCATAAGACTTCGAGATATTTGAGCATAGACCTCATTCTTTGGAATGAACTCACAATCTTGATAAGTCAAGGGGATAGCGGGACCTGTAGTAAATGAGATCTCCTCTCCGTAAGATCGCATCATAGTCAAGGAAATAGTAAACTTAGCGTAACCAGATAAAGATGGGTAAGCAAACTGGATTAAGAGACCAAGGGTAGCAAGACTGAGTAGGTCAATCTCGTGAACAAGAGGGTAAGGCTTTTTGAAGTGATGTGTAGCAATAATCAACCCTGGATGCGGATCTTGGGGTGTTGTTCGTTCAATCTTTTGATACAAGCGATTCAATAACAGTCCGATAGAAGCTGTATTAGCACTGTCTGTTGTGTATGCCCTCATCTTCATCTTCATGCTTAATAGTGTACGCAGTAATGGGGTTCCCCCGGTTTTGTTTTGAGTTTCAACTGGAATTTTTCCCACCTTTTCTCAAGCTCAGTTAAGGAATGACCGCATACTTGACGAGTATACGTCTCGTAACAGGTCAGTATACCCGAGATATTTTCTTCCAGCATCTTCTTGCTTCTATTCTCAGGAATCTTTGACCTTAAGAAAGAAGATAACTCCTCTTTGGGGATTACACTACTTTTAGACCTGTTACCCATAACTAGGTGTACATTAGAATCCCTATTATGGATATGTTTCATAACATTCATATAGATGAATTCGTTGATGATTGAAAGTGGCGGGCCCATGCTACGAAAGACGTTGCTGGTATGAAATTGCTTTTTTCAATAGTACTTAGAAAGTTATCGTGTACTGTGTATATTGGCCAATTAGATAATAGCATAGATTCTACTACGTTCATTGCAATA
>NW_021444931.1:0-502 GCF_001605985.2 Dendrobium catenatum
GCAGGAAATTTTGTGTAAATTCTGTCTACTGCCGTTGGCTGCCCGATTTTTGTCTGATTTCTGAATTGCCCGGATTTCTTCTGAATTGAAATGCTATCTGTATGTGCTATAAAAAGGTAGCGATAAGGGGTCTGAATCCTATGAGATTCAGTTAGTGTCTGGGAAATCTGAAATGAGCTCAATCTGAAATCTGATATCTGTTCTGTTCCGGAGTCGATGAATTCTGTTATGGTGCTATAAGCACATTTGTTCTGGTGCCGTGAGCACAAAGGGAGGCATAAGGGGCCTGGATCCTATGAGATTCAGTCAGTGTCTGGGAAGGGAGGCATAAGGGGCCAAAATCCGTAGAGATTCAGTCAGTGTCAGGGCATTTTAGCTATGAATGAAATATTATATGTTATCTGATTTGATATGATTCGAATTTCTGTATCTGTTCTGTTTTCTGTATCTGTTCTGTAAGAAATGGTGATTCTGCTACGATCAATTCTGATTTCTGATTTCT
>NW_021444932.1:0-217 GCF_001605985.2 Dendrobium catenatum
CACTTATCATATTAATTTTGTGATGATTTGTACTGCACTAATTTTAAAGTAAATCTTTTAATTATAAAATTTATATAAACAAACGTTTACTGAAAATTTCTACATTTGAATAAAAAAAATCACAGATTTTAAAATATAAATATTGGATTAATTCAATCATTCAAACACAAAGATTTAAATTTGATTGCATGGATAGGTAATATTTATTGCTATATTT
>NW_021444933.1:0-298 GCF_001605985.2 Dendrobium catenatum
AGCAAGCCATACCCCCGCCCCCTCCCCCTTGCTTTAAGCTGTTCGGTTCCTGCCCCCTGTTGTCCCAGTTCCTATTGTTTTGGGTTGTTCGATTCCTGCTCCCTGGCTGTCCCAGTTTCCCTTGATGTGGCTGTTCGGTTCTCTGCTTTTCTGGTTCCTCTTGCTGGCTGTTCGTCTCCTGCTCTTGGCTATCCCGGTTCTCTGTTGTGGTTGTTCGGGTGGGGGTCCAGCCCTAGGTTGTTGAGTCTTTAATGCGTTCGAAACAACAAGCAAGCACTGTCATTCAACCAAAGTTTGC
>NW_021444934.1:0-207 GCF_001605985.2 Dendrobium catenatum
GCCCAGTCCACTTTCCTTTGATAAATAACTTTTTCCTTATATTTGCAAACAAATATGCCACAATTAAGACTATTACTCTACCTTGAAATTCCACGGACACTATGGATATTTCATTTTTTTATATTCATTACAAAGGATCTTTACATGTCCTCATATATATATTTTTTTTCTGAAAAAAATAAAGAACAATTTTTAGTTCATTGGACA
>NW_021444935.1:0-356 GCF_001605985.2 Dendrobium catenatum
TCGCTAACATAACTATATGCAATATGACCTTCCTCAGTAAATGTCTTATATTAGCGCGTAGAAATAATTCGCTAAGTGTTCCAGCTGTTTATGTGGTCACCTCTTAAAATTGTGCATACCATATTCAACATAGGATCTGCATGTTATATACGACATACAAACCATGGCACCTGGAGATTCCCATTAAATTGCAGACCCGCATCAATTACTATTTAATATTAGCTATGCCCACCTAGTTTGTCTTGTTCAGTCAACATGTTCAACAACATATTTCATGATCACTGCAGTTCCATTTTATCACCTTGGTCATCTTAAAAATTGCTTCTGAACGTAAGTTTTTTTATTTTAGTTAATTT
>NW_021444936.1:0-1410 GCF_001605985.2 Dendrobium catenatum
CTCGTCTCACAGACGAAAAATGCCTCGAGGCTTATTTATGCAATTGTAAACCTTGGTTCTATGTTGTAGAAATTTCTAAAAAATAATAAGAAAGTAGTAACAAAATGGAAGTGTTGCTACATTTTGAATAACAAATAGTGAAAAGTTACCCCAAATTGTTTTGTATATTCATGTGTGCGATGCCCATGCACATTACTGTAGGATGTTTAAGGGTATGGGATTTTTAATGCAACTAGGATGTGATGTAGAACGAATATGGGAGGGGGCAGGGCCAGCAGCATGGTTGGGTGAAAGTAGAGCTTGGGGTGGGGTTTTAGAGATTGCCTTATTAAGAATCTTAAATGAGGAAATATTGATTTAAATCAAAACCTATTTAAAATTCAAATATGTTTGGTTTAAGTAACTTTCCTAAAATATAACAAGGTAGATTAGGGAAGAAATTTTAAGTTAAAGAAAACAAATTTTATTGCTTTCCTATTGTGATTTGCTTCCCATAAGGAAAGCATTAAGAAGTAATTCGAAATTTGGAGGCAAGGGAGAGGGGCCGGCCAAGCAAGAGGGGATTGGGGCCAAATTTGGAAGAGAATTAAAGTGGGCACGGATATGGGGCCGGTTAAAAGAGAGAGGGGGAATAGGGGTGTCTAGGTTCAATGTATTTGGGTTAGGGATTAATTAACCAATCAATTTCAAAATTGATTAGTTAATTGAATGAAAGAAGTTTCCAAAATTAATGTAATTAATGAAGATGGATTTGAAATTCAAATTAGATTAATTTGAATTTAAAATCTTTTCAAATTAATGACAACTTAAATAAGGAAAGAGAGATTTTTGGAGGGAAGTGGGGTTAGGGAAGGAGGTGGCCGGCGGGTGGGTGGAGCCTTGGTGGATTTCGGCCAAGGGGAGGGAGGAGGAAGGGAGGGGTTGGTGTAGGCCAATGGTGTGGAGATGATGGGGTGAGAAGATCGGCGCCTTGGTGGAGGGCTTGAGGAGGTGGCGGTTTAGGGAAATAAGAAAAATAAAACAAAGAAAAAAAGATAGAACCGCGAGTCTTGGACTCTTCCGAAGACTAACGGGTGGTGCGTTGCCCTTCACCAAGGGACTTCAAGCCACGAGCCCGGACCCTTCCTACGGCTAATGGAAACTACGATTCCCTCTATAGGGATTCTCACTAACATCCTCCCAAGGAGCAAAAGTGCATAACAAATTTTTTTATTAAAACTTCATCATATCATTATGCTAGTAAGGACCTCTATATATAAGCCTCAGAAATAAAAGAAATGAAAATAAGATGATCATGCCCCTAGGGCTTACATAAGATTAGACCCTTATTAAAAATGAAAAATGTATAATTAAAATAAAAATTACAAAATAAAATGATGTGAAACTACTAGGAGTTACGTTCAAAATTAA
>NW_021444937.1:0-230 GCF_001605985.2 Dendrobium catenatum
CATAACGATTTATTTTTCTCCAACATATTGGATTGAAGCTTGATTGAAGGTTTATAGAAGTTTTGGACTAAAATTTGAATCAATGATTGAATTGATATATAGATTGGAGTGTGGATTATGATTTAAATTAAAGTTTGGATTAACTTCAAGTCTAGATTGAAGTTGACTTAAAGGTGGATTGAAGTCTAGATTAAATTCTTGATTAAAATCTAGTTGAATGACACTTAGAT
>NW_021444938.1:0-275 GCF_001605985.2 Dendrobium catenatum
ATGTCGGAGGGGAATGAAATGGGCATACTTGCTCAACATGTCCACCACTACTAAGATCACTGTGAACCCCTCTGAACGGGGCAGCCCATCTATGAAATCCATAGATATCTCCTCTCATACTCTACCTGGCAAAGCTAAAGGCTGTAGTAATCCTCCTGATGACATAGCTAGGTACTTACTCCTTTGACAGACCTCACATCTGGCTACCATCTCCTCTACATCTTTATGCATCCCCTTACAGTACAACTCCCCAGCTAGCCTCCTGTATGTCTTTT
>NW_021444939.1:0-290 GCF_001605985.2 Dendrobium catenatum
TCTCTAATGATGATATTACATAACTTAAAAAATTTGATTAAAATTAATATTAAATAAATACACTTCAATTTCTAACAATGTGTGGCCATTGCGTAAAGCCAATGAAGTAATTTGTGCTTATTTCCTCTTTTTTCTTTTTCTTCCCATTGATAAATTAGAACCACCACAACTTCTTTTCTTTCTTTTTTTCTTCTTCCCATGACCATTGATAACTTAGAACCACCTCAACTTCTATTTTCCTCACAAATTACTTACAAGAAACCCCATAATAAATATGCTTGTTATAAGTT
>NW_021444940.1:0-226 GCF_001605985.2 Dendrobium catenatum
AGGAAGAAGCCATCCGCCATAGAAAGAAGAGAGAAGGAGCCTTTCAGCATCCAAGTTTTGTTCATCGTAGCAAGAAGTCTCTCGTAATAAGGACGCTGTCCTAACGAGTAACCGATGAGGGAGTGTGTCCATATGGTAGCTCCTTCCGAAAAATCTGCTGCCTTGAAAGAGAGCTTTTGGGTCGGAGAGACAAAGGACATCGGGAAATCAAAGTTGTTAACTGAGG
>NW_021444941.1:0-216 GCF_001605985.2 Dendrobium catenatum
TTTAAGCTATTGCATGACACTTGGTAAGTTTCTTTGGCAGCCATTGTAGATTCGTTCTTTTGGGGGGAACTTGAAGAGAGAGCTTGAAAGGGAGTGAGAAACGGGTGAAGTCTGAGAGGGAGAAGATTCTATGAGGGGGGACTCAAGAGAGTGTGGAGGGGGAATCCACACGATTGCTCTGGCAGGCTTGCACCTTAATACCATCGGATTCAAGGC
>NW_021444942.1:0-298 GCF_001605985.2 Dendrobium catenatum
TATTTAAAGAAAATGATACGTTCGTCCTGGATGAAAACAGTTTGTCCTGGACGAAAACAGTTCGTCCTAGACAAAACTTATCGTTCTTCTGGACGAAATAATTTCGTACAGACGATTAAATTCGTCCAAAATGTAATGGCTTTCATAATCAACACAATTTACGATACATCCTTTCGTACAGACTTTTTGACTTGACCGATCGTACAGACGAAAAAAATTTCATACAGATGATCAAAAGTTAATTCGTTTTGATGTCAGATAAAAACCGTCCCCCGCTATGAATCGACATCTGTTCGTC
>NW_021444943.1:0-659 GCF_001605985.2 Dendrobium catenatum
TATAACTCATTCAAATAGCAACTATTCAAACAATCATTGCTAGTCAAGCAACTCAAGTCTATTATGCTAACTATCCAAGCAAAATACGTGGCAAACAGGATTGGCTTGTAGTTATAAAGATAAAACCAAGGAGAGTAATTGAGAAAACCACTTCAATACCATCAACATATTAAGAAGAGTTTATGTCAAATTTAAAATATCTCCCAATCAATGTAGATGATCAAATCAGAATTAATGAGAGCGAGTTGCAGTTAGAGGAGGTAGATTTAATCATAGAGGAAATTAATGATGAATCTGATAGTGCTGGAAGTGTATCATCTTATGAAAGTGAATCAAAAAATGATGAGTTAACATAAGGTAAATTAATTTTTTTTACTCACTGCATTTATTTTATTGTTAATGCACTACATTTTTTTAGTTCACTGTATTTTTTTTACTTCACTGCATTTTACTTCACTGCATTTATTTTATTGTTACTTCTATGTTATTTTTTATTAAATTTTTGTTATAACTCATATTTCTAATATTTCTTATTTATTTATGTGCAGATGGCTTCGGGTGAAGAGCCTAAAAGGGGGAGATTATTGTGTGTAGGGTTACTTAGAGGATTGAAGATGATGCAATCTATTTTCATGTTTTGATGATTCTGAATCTATTTT
>NW_021444944.1:0-293 GCF_001605985.2 Dendrobium catenatum
TACATTATTATACTTAAAAAAAGGTGATATATCTTTTAAAAAACAATTTGATGAGTATGAATCTATATGTAATATTTAGTTTAAAAATATTTAAAATTAAATTCATAATCATCTTTAGTTTGATTTCAACAAATTTATAATCAAATTAAGCATCTTAACATGACCAATCCAATGACATTTGATACGTTACCAAAAATCATCTTGACTGGGCTCGAATCTTGATGCATATTTGAATTGAAAACTTTCAAAATTAAAATTGAGACCATCCAAATCCAATTTAAGTAAGCATATAG
>NW_021444945.1:0-391 GCF_001605985.2 Dendrobium catenatum
TAATGGTCTCTAAGGCTTACAGAAGGTGGGGGGTATCTACCCAAAACCGAAAGAAAATGAAACATCCTAGCGGTGCCCACTTCATGTGGGAAAAAACAACGATGCATATAGCACAAATGGGTGGGCCTACATTACAGGCCTAAGGTGACCATAAGGGTCTCTAAGGCTGACAGAAGTGGGGCAAGCTTTGACCTATAGGGCTAAAGCTTCATTAGTGCGCTAACCTATAGCCGGCTACCTAAACATGCTAGAATAGCTATTAATAAGATGTGTGTGATGTGTAGCAGTTTAGATATATAATTAGGAGTTTATTTTACAAATTGTAGAGATTATACTTGACTATGGCACGGACTCTTAAAAGCTCCTAAGCAAATGATCCTAGGTCGTTGCG
>NW_021444946.1:0-231 GCF_001605985.2 Dendrobium catenatum
GTGAATTGGTATTTTTAAAAAAAATTTCTTAGGTAAAGCGCAACAATCATAAACCAAAATCACCACAAAAATTAGAGTGCAAAAAATAAATAAACGTGAAAGCAAAATAAAGAAAGATCACACAGGATTTATAATGGTTCGGTCAATCCTTGACCTACGTCCACTCCTAGGAGGTACCCTCCGAGTATTACACTAACTAAGTGTCCCTCATTTAGCTCCCACAGCTAGGCA
>NW_021444947.1:0-482 GCF_001605985.2 Dendrobium catenatum
TAGGGGTGTCAAAATAGGTCAACAGGTCAGTTTCAAGCTCAACCCAAATTGACACGGGTATAAACGAGTTCACCCTAACTCGATTCGGTTTTGCAAAAGGCTCAAGAATGTCAACCTGGACCCGACTCACTGACTCGTTGTGGTAGTGTGGTGCTATATTGAACTGAGGATGCGAGGCGAGTGGGCAATGTGCCTGTGGGTCGGTGTCGAGCGACAAGCATGGTGGTTGAGGGGTCTGTGACGAGTATTTTGGCCGAGCAGGCATTGGACCAAACCCGTGAACCTAGCACGCTGACAGACTATGTCGTTGTGACAGCTGCAGACCTACCGCCCTACGAACCTATCACGATGTGCATGTGCTGACGTGCCAACAACCGACTGCCGACCTACAGAGCTAGCGCGGTGTGCCAACCTAGCACTCTAGCATGCTCCGGACTCCCAACGTGAGGCGAATAGGTCAGGACTTCCTAGTGGGTCAATTT
>NW_021444948.1:0-275 GCF_001605985.2 Dendrobium catenatum
GAAGGTGATACGCTCAGGTATTGTTGGTAATGCTAAATTTTTTTTAATTTAAAATATCTTACTAGTTGATGGTTTGAAGCATAACTTACTTAGAATTAGTCAATTGTGTGACAAAGGTTTTCATATTAAATTTCTATCTGATAAATGCCTGATTAGTTTAAATGATAAACTAGTTTTAGAAGGAAAACGAATGAACAATGTTTACATGTTAGACCTTGATTGCATTAATAGTTCAAACTCATTTTATTTGAAAATAATAGTTGATGACTCGTGGC
>NW_021444949.1:0-315 GCF_001605985.2 Dendrobium catenatum
AAACCCGAAGGTTTATATTTCCAAAAATCACATCACATAACATATCTAAAATATTACATAACCCCTCATATTTATAGGTATGAAAGGGGGAATACAAACAGTCACAACATTAATTTAAAAGCTTATTTAAATAGGAAATATGAAAAGCCAACAGTCATTTCCCGAAAATGAAGCACCAAAGCCATGGAAAAGCCCCCATTCATTCACAAGAAACAGCCCAACCAGGAACCGAAGAGGCAGCCGCTAGAACCAAGGAGCCAAGGCACGGAATTCCAAGAGCCATCCATGGGAAACCAAGAGCCAATCCGTGGGAAC
>NW_021444950.1:0-272 GCF_001605985.2 Dendrobium catenatum
CACTAGGAGATAATACCACAAAGAAAGTGGTTGGATCTGGTATGATTGAAAATTTGAAAAAAAAAATTTATAGACAATGTGTTATTGGTTGAAGGCTTAAAACATAATTTGTTAAGTATAAGTCAGCATTGTGATAAGGGCTATAGTGTAAAATTTTTACCTAGTAGCTGCATATTAAGCCTAAATAGAAAAGATATTTTAAATGGAAAAAGGATAAACAATGTTTATATGCTAGATTTAAATTTTATTTAATCTCCTACTGCTTTTTATTT
>NW_021444951.1:0-7500 GCF_001605985.2 Dendrobium catenatum
CTTTAGGCCCGGGTCTGGGCAAAATCGAGGTCAACACCGGTCCCATTCACCGCCCGTCATAATGAACTCAACCACCCTGCTGTCCTCGGCAAGCTCGATATTGTAGAAAGTCGGCCAAGAACAGATAGCATAGTCTTGGAGCCACACATGATTGATCGTGTCAATATCCTCCCCATTGCAGACCTTCCACCTGAGAGAGCCAGCCAAACTGTCGGCCCCATTGCAGATAATTCTCCACCTATGTGATTTACCTCTTTTTTGTTCCGTCCCCCATGGTCAGGCCCCATACTTGTGCCTCATACATCTTTGGAAAAAATTTTGAGGCTTGTTAATGAAATCCCAAGCAATCCTTGCACGAAGTGGCCCCGTCCAGCTGTTGCTGGCATGGAAGCCGAGACCACCAAGACGTCTCGGACGGGTGAGGCTGCCCCAAGCAGCATAATGAAGACCCTTGTGATTTTGATCTTTGTCCCAGAGGAAGCTCCTACACAGTCTTTCCGCATCAGCAAGCACACCCCGGGGAGCCAGCATGTGCGTCATAGCAAACACCAACAACGGAAGCAACACAGAGTTAATCATAGTAATCCTGCCCGCCAACGATAACTGACGAGTTCCCCAAACAAGAATATGCAATTGAATTTTCTGGAGGAGAGGGCTAAAGTCCGCCCTAGTAAGCCTTCTCAATGTAAACTTGATGCCAAGGTAATCCATTTCCATCACCTTACGACATCCCGCAATCCTAGCTAGCCGGCTTTTAGTGGATGACGCAACCTTTCTGCTAAATAAGATGGCAGATTTATTTTTGTTAATTCTCTGCCCCGTCAAGCCGCAATAGTCATCCAGGATCTTCAATAGCTTCCGAACATTAGGGATGGTAGCTCCTGCAAAACATAAAACATCGTCAGCATAAAGAAGGTGGGAGACGGCCGGTCCTCCCACCTTAATTTGGATGCCTAACTCCGGGTAGTTTTTGCGGAAATGAAGAGACAGCAGCTCCGAACACAGAATGAATAAGTATGGGGAGAGCGGGCACCCCTGCCGAAATCCACATCCCGCCATTATCCCTTCCGTAAGAGTACCATTCACCAGAATAGCAAACCTTGGAACAGTAACGCAGCTCATCACCCACGACCGGAACCTTTGGGGGAAACCCATCTTCATCAGCACCACCTCCAAAGTATGCCAATTCATTTTGTCGTAGGCTTGTTCCATATCGACCTTTAATGCCAACCATCGTCTGGCAGACTTGGAGACCTTGAACATGTTCATAATTTCCTGTCCCAAAAGGCAGTGATCAGAAATTGATCTCCCCGGCACAAATGCCGCTTGTTCCACAGACACAATGGACGGCAATATTCCTTTGATACGGTTGACTAATATCTTAGCAATGACCTTATATATTGTTTGACAGAGACTGATCGGTTTAAATTTAGAAGGATGATCCGCATTGTTACCCTTAGGCAATAGAACCACCACCGTATCCTTCCACTCAGGCTCCATCCGTCCCGAAGAGAAAAACTCCATGCACGCCAAGATGACCTGCTCACCAACAATATCCCAGAACGATTTAAAGAAGGATGCCATCACACCATCACGTCCAGGGGCGCGATTCTTGCCCATCGACTTCACCGCAAGACAAATTTCCTCACGGGTGATCTCACAATCCAGAGATATACCTAGCCGCTGCATGCTGGCAAAGTGCAGATCAAGAGAGGGCCACCCGTAGTAAACAATGTCGTTATTCTCCCACTTGCTCTGGAAAAAATCCTCCACCATTCTAATAATCTCAGACTGATCAGTAACCAACCTCCCATCCGGGTGCTTGAGCTGATCAATGAGATTGGTTCTTCTTCTCGCCGACGCCATGTTGTGAAAAAACCGTGTGTTCCCATCTCCCTCTTCAATCCACCGAACCTTCGCACGTTGCCCCCACCAAGTCGTTATCCTGGTCAGGGTAGCCTTCAGCAGCTGAACTTTATACCTGAGAGATTCAGATTGTGCCTCTGAGAGGCCGGACGGAGAGCAATCAATTTCCTGCAAAATGCTTATCTCACGGTCAAGCTCATCCTTTAGCTGGTTCAACATTTTGATTTTGTTTCTACTCCAAAAGAATAACGCCTTCAAAGTTCTCAGGCACTTTCTCTGCAGGATCATCGCTTCCGAGCCAGAATCCTGAACCTTCCATTTTTCCGAAACCAACTGCCACGCCCTCGGAAAGCTGGCCCAAACATCCTCAAACCGGATCCAAGAGGAATAAGTCCTCTTCGAGCCCGCCTGAACAGAGCAGAGAATGGGACAATGGTCAGAAGTAAGCCTAGAGAGGTGCTTCACCTTCAGACCCTGAAATTCATCCAGAATGGATGAGCTGATCAAAAACCGATCCATACGCGAGTAAATCCGACTTCCGGCATCCTTATTATTTGTCCAAGTGAAATCAGGCCCCGAGAAACCAGGGTCCACCAAGCCGTTCGCATTCATGAAGTCTCCCATGTCACCAGCCGCAGGATTGAAGACAAAGGGTCTCCCCCCCTTCTTCTCATACTGTGCCATATTGCAATTGAAATCCCCTCCCACCACCAAGGGGGGTTAGCAACGTGATGATTCGAGATGTGCTCCCATATCCGTTGCCTAGTGTACCTGTCCTTGTCCCCGTACACCACCACAATCTCCCAAGACGGAGAGCATGTCCACCTAAAACTCCCCATAATACACTGGTTTGTTTGAAAGGTGACAGAAAAGGTGCCAACCGACCCAAGCCAAAGAACAAGAATGCCCCCAGCACTTCCCACTGAAGGCTGAAAACAAAAGTCCCAGTGCCTCCCCGCAAGCTTGTCCACATCCGCACGAGAGAAGGTTTCCATTTTGGTCTCAACAAGACCAATGATGCTGATGTTATGCTCCCCAATGAGGTGCCACAAGAAGTTCCCGGTCTCCTTCTTACGCGCACCTCTGCAATTCCAACAAAGGATGTTAAACATTATTCACTAAAGGGGAAGTGTCCCCGCCGCTAAAAACATCCGAGAAGATCTCCTTCCATTGATCCGTGAATTCCTCATTCATCCGGCCACCCGTAGAACAATCCGTGATAGTCATGTTGAGCTCAGATTGTACCGGATTACCACCCTCCCGTGAGTTCCTGTTCCTACGAACACCAGGCAGCTTCTGAAGGGAACCAATGCACCCCAATTCTTTCAACCGTCTATCTTTGGCACCTCTAGTGTTAGCGTTCTTCACCTTATGGACATCAGACTTCGTTCCAGAGAAACGCAACACCCTTGGGGTCAATTTCTGAGCAGGGGAAGCCACAGTCTCACCACGTTTCCTCCGCCGTGTGCCGTGCAATTGTGTAGACCCAAGCATCGAGAAATTCTCCACCATCCTAGATTTGTCGCTATTCACTGTCCCATTCGAAAGGGGAGCCACGTGAGGGATAATCTCCACGCACTCCGTCACCATACCGTCCAGAGAGCATGCATGTGGGACGCCCGTCCCAGCCTGTAGAGGCACCCCAAGGGTCTCAAGACCTGTGGTAGGTTCGTTGTAATTGTTGTCCTTCATAGGCAAGTTAACCATTCGCTCAAATGAACCGCTGCTCCCCCCAACCAGCACTGGTTCCTTCTCGGTGATACTCGGACCCTGATCTATACCTCCAGCATTCCTTACATTCTTGATCATATTTACACTACCTGAACCAGTTCCTCCACCAGTCCCCAAATGTACATCCCCCTTACCAACAGCCTTCTAGGCCAGATTATTGGAATTTCTTCTTGCTGTTCCGGGCTGGGCAATCCTCTGTTCCGCCAAATTCCCACCGACTTTTGCTGGCTTGGGTCTCCTTCTTCTACTAACAATAGTCCACTCGCCCTGCTCAACATTCGCCAACCCAGGTGATCGCTCCACCGACGCCGCCTTTAAGCTTGTTCCGCCGAGCTCAACGCAGTCCACCTCCAAATCCTTATTTGGCCCAGGAGGAACAGACTCCGTCGTAGTAGATGGTGGTGGTTGTACCTTACCCATATCTCTGGATTCTTTGCATACCTCCGCCTTGTGACCAACCTTCCCACAGTGTAAACAAATCAGCGGAATACCCTCATACTCAATCGGTTCGAAGAATGAGCCTCCCAGCCCATGAGCCCACACTCCCTTGGGTAACTTCTTCGATAAATCCAACCGAACGCAGATACGTGCGAAGGCGCATCTATTCCATGAGTTAGTTGGTTCGTTCATGAAAAGAGGTTCCCCAATCCCAATGGCAAGCCGGGCCATGTTTTCGGCGTCCCAGTAGGCCAATGGTAGATTGGGAAGCCGTATCCAAACCGAAGAAGTGAACTTCCTTGGAGAATTCGACATTGATCCAACCGCCCATTGTTCCACGCCAATAATTTGGCCTGCCACGAACCAAGGGCCCCCAATCATCACCTTGTCCCGTGCACTGGCATCCTCAAACCAGCATAAAAAGCAGTCTGCTCCCATCGGCGTAATGCGGGGTTAGGCCCAAATGCCCCCATTTCCTTTGAAGTTCACTTTGTACCACCCAGAAGGGCAACCTCCGTCCAAGGAGGCACCCCACCAGGGCTCGCTCCAACTTTTGGACATTTCCTATAGCTTTGTCCAGGTTCAACGAAATCATCCCATCCGACCCTAAAACAGTTGAGGCGTTCACCTCCAACCTTAGAGCCACCGGCTCTGGCTTCCTCCAAGCATTCTGATTTGGCCTTGCACCAAGGACCGACCCATCCGAAGCATTCCAAATGTCCGCTTCCTGTTTCGACCCCAGAATTCCAGTATTGGCATTTCTTCGTACACTTGGGGGGCAGGATTTTATCCCAGAAGTCTCACCACCAACAATTTTAGGAGGTTCACCCCTATCAACTAACATATCAGCGGGATTAATGATGTTACGCATTGCATCACCCGTAACAGTAAAATCATTGCACTGCAAAGCTCGTGAAGAATCAACCGCCGCCGGTGATCTACCCAAATCTTGTATTCGACTCATACTTCCAAATTGGAATCGTGGCCTTTCCAAATCAACCACCTTACTGTTCGGTGCCTCATCCTTCTTTGACTTAACCTCCACGGTCGGGAGACTCGCAGCAGCAACCAACGGAGTCACCCCAATGTTGCCCTGGACCTCCTTCAAAAATTCCACCACCTCATCATTTTCCATGATTTCCATTCCGTCCCCATGATCATCGGTCGCCTGAGGGGTCAGATCAAGGCCATCCAGCTCCATATGCGACCCAGCCCCCACCAATCTGCCGGATCCACCCCTACTACCATCAGTTAGTTCCGCCGAAGCCTTGCCAGCAAACTTGGGTTCCCCCTCACCAGCCGGTGAACGCCCCGATCTACCACTCGCAGCCCCAGTTCCCAGCCGAGCATTGTCAACTAAGGCTCGAACATTTCCCGCAGGCCCTGCCGTCTCCGATCTAGTCGCCCCCCCCCTGACCGGGGAACGAACATACACAACCTGCTTTTTAGCCGCCCCGTTGTCCTTGACTCCATTCAGCCCACGCAAAGGAGATCTCTTATCCCCCTCCTCACCTGTACCTTCCGCCGAACCAGTCCCAGTAGAGCTGCCCCCCGAGCCTCCCTTCACATCATTGCGAGCGCTAGATTTGCCATCCGAAACTTTCCCTCAAACCAAATCTTCCCCCCCCCCACTCCGAGGAGGAGGACGAGGGGGTGACCGTCAGTCACCCCCTACCATCCCAAGAAGTCTAGCCGACGACTGGCCGGAACTCGCCACCGAGAGAGGACCTCCCCAGCGAGAACGCACGACAACCCTAGGGAGGGAGAGAGCAAGAGAGAGAGATAGAGAGAGAGGGAGCAAGAACGAGCAAGGGATAGAGTAAGAGAATGCAAGAGAGAGAAAAGAGAGAGAGAGAGAGAGAGAGCAACAGCTAGAGAGAGAGCAAGAGAATGTAAAACAGAGCAAGAGAGAGCAAGGGAGAGAAAGTGCAAGAGAGATCAAGGGAGAAAGCAAGAGAGAGAGGGGAAGAAAGAGAGATGGAGAGAGAGAGAGAGAGAGAGAGAGAGAGAGAGAGAGAGAGAGAGAGAGAGAGAGAGAGAGCAAAAAATAAAGAGAGAGAGAGTGAGAGAGCAAGAAGGAGCTTGGGAGAGACAAAGACAGTGCAAGAGAGAGAGAGAGAAAGAGCAAGAGAGAGAGAGAGAGAGAGAAAGAGCAAGAGAGAGAGAGAGTGAGAGAGAGCAAGAGAGTGAGAGAGAAAGGGAGAGAGAGAGGGAGAGAGAGAGAGAGAAAAAGACCAAGAGAGAGAGAGAGGAGCAAGGAAGAGAGAAAGAGAGTGTAAGGAGTAAAGGAGAGAGTAGGAGAGTGCAAGAGAGAGAGAGAGAGAGAGAGAGAGGAAGAAGGAGCAAGGGAGAGTGCAAGAGAGAGAGTGAAAGAGAGTAAGAGAGAGAGAGAGCAAGAGATATAGAGAAAGCAAGAAAGAGGAAGAGTGAGATGGAGAGAGTGAGAGAGAGTGGAGAGAGAGAGCAAGAGACACAAAGAGAAAGAGAGAGAAAGAGAGAGAGAGAGAGAGAGAAAAAGAGAAAGAGAGAGAGAGAGATAGAGAGAAAAAGTAAAAGAGAGTAAGAGAGAGTAAGAGAGAGTAAGGGAGAGAAAGAGCAAGAGAGGGAGAGAGCAGGAGAGAGCAAGGGAGAAAGCAAGAGAGAGTGGGAGAGAGAGAGAGAGAGAGAGAGAGAGAGAGAGAGAGAGAGCATTAGAGAGAATGAGAGAGAGCAAGGAAGAGCAAGAGAGAGAGCAAGAGAGAGAGAGTGTGTGTGAGAAAGAGAGAGAGAGTGAGAGAAAGAGAGAGAGAGAGAGCAAGAAAGAGCAAGGGAGAGAGCAAGAGAAAGAGAATGAGAGAGAGAGAGAGAGAGAGAGCAAGAGTGAGAGAGAGCATGAAAGAGTAAGAGAAAGAGGGCGAGAGAAAGAGAGCAAGAGAGAGAGAGAGAGCAAGAGGGAGCAAGAGATAGAGAGAGTGCAAGACAGAGTAAGATAGAGAGAGAGAGAGTAAGAAGGAGCAAGGGAGAGAGCAAGAGAATGCAAGAGAGAGAGAGAGAGAGACAAATATAGAGAGAGACTGAGAGAGATAGAGAGAGCAAGAGGGAGCAAGAGAAAGTAAAAGAAAGTAAGAGAGAGCAAGGGAGAGAAAGATCAAGAGAAAGAGAGGGAGATAGAGAGAGAGAGAGGGAGAAAGAGAGAGAGAGAGAGAGGGAGAGAGAGAGATATAGAGCAAGAGAGATAGAGATAGCTAAATATCTGCATTTGCATTAATCAAAGAACCAAACCCAATTACAAGTATACCCCAAAGGAGAAAACCAACTATAACCTATCCACTTTCTTCCCTCAACAAAGTCAACAATGCTGAGGGGAACTCACTATTATTAACATCATCAAAGAAAAAACTATCAAGGACTGCTAAATTGGCACAAAAATCAACAGGCCTAAACCCTAAACCCTAAAGAGAGATAGAGATAGAGAGAGAGCAAGAG
>NW_021444951.1:28373-33373 GCF_001605985.2 Dendrobium catenatum
ATAGAGAGAGATTGAGAGAGAGAGAGAGAGAGAGAGAGAGCAAGAGGGAGCAAGAGAAAGTAAAAGAGAGTAAGAGAGAGCAAGGGAGAGAAAGAGCAAGAGAAAGAGAGGGAGATAGAGAGAGAGAGAGGGAGCAAGAGAGAGAGAGAGATATATATATATATATATATATAAAGCAAGAGAGATAGAGTTAGAGAGAGAGAGCAGGAGAGAGAGATAGAGAGATGGAGAGAGAGAGAGCAAGAAGGAACAAGGGAGAGAGCAACAGAGTGCAATAGAGAGAGATAGAGAGCAAGAGAAAGAGTGAGAGAGAGTAAGAGAGAGCAAGAGAGATAGAGAGAGAAATAGATATAGAGAGAGCAAGAGAGAGGAAGGAGAGAGAGAGAAAGAGAAAGAGAGCGAGAGAGAGAGCAAGAAGTCAAGAGAGAGAGAGAGAGAGAAAGAGAAAGAGAGCAAGAAAGAACATGAGAGAGAGAGAGAGAACAATATAAAGAGGGCAAGAGAGAGAGAGAGCAAGAGTGAGAAAAAGTGCAAGAGAAAGAGATAGAAAGAGAGAGAGTAAGGAGCAGGGGAGTGAGCAAGAGAGTGCAAGAAAGAGCAAGGGAGTGAGCAAGGGAGTGCAAGAGAGAGAGATAGAGAGCGAGCAAGAGATATGCAGAAAGCAAGAAAGAGGAAGAAAGAGAGAGCAAGAGATATAGAGATATTAAGAAAGAGGAAGAGAGAGAGAGATGAGAGAGAGAAAAAGAGCAAGAGAGAGAGAGCAAGAGAGTGCAAGAGAGAGGGAGAGAGAGAGAGAGGGAGAGAGAGAGAGAGAGCGAGAGAAAGAGAGCGAGAGAGAGAGGGAGAAGAGAGAGAGTAAGAAAGAGAGAGAGAGATAGAGAGAGAGAGAGAAAGCAAGAAGGAGCAAGAGAGTGCAAGAGAGAGATAGAGAGAGAGAGAGTAAGAGAGAGTGAGAGAGAGTAAGAGAGAGAGAGAGAGATAAAGAGAAGCCAAGAAAGAGGAAGAGAGATAAAGAGAGAGAGGAGGGAGAGTGGGAGCAATGGAGAGAGCATGAGAAAGAACAAAAGAGCAAGATAGTGAGAGAGAGAGAGAGAGAGCAAGAAGAAGCAAGGGAGAGAAAGAGAGTAAAAGGAGAAAGGGAGAGCAAGAGATTGCAAGAGAGAGAGAGAGTGAAAGAGAGAGAGGGAGAGAGAGAGCAAGAGAAAAAGAGCAGGATAGAGAGAGAGAGAGAAAGAGGAGCAAGATAGAGAGAGAGAGAGAGAGAGAAAGAGAGAGAAAGAGAGATAGAAAGAGTGTGTGTGTGTGTGTGTTTGTGTTTGTGATAGAGAGAGTGAGAGAGAGAAATAGAGAGAGAGAGCAAGAAGAAGCAAGGGAGAGAGCAAGAGAATATAAGAGAGAGAGAGAGAGCAGGAGAGCAAGAGAGAGAGAGGAGTAAGGGAGAGAGCAAAAGAGTGTAAGAAGTAGCAATGGATAGAGCAAGAGAGTGCAAGAGAGAGAGAGAGAGAGAGAGGGAGAGAGAGAGAGAGAGAGAGAGGGAGAGTGTGTGTGTGTGTGTGAGAGAGAGAGAGGGAGAGAGAGAGAGAGATAGAGAGTAAGAGAGAGAGAAATAAAGTGAGAGAGATAGAGTGAGAGCAAGATAGAGAGAGAGAGCAAGAAGGATCAAGGGAGAGAGCAAGAGAATGCGAGGGAAAGAGAGAGAGAGAGAGAGAGAGAGAGAGAGAGAGAGAGAGAGAAGAGCAAGGGTGAGAGCAAGAGAGTGCAAGAGATAGAGAGATAGAGAGAGAAAGAGAGAGATATAAAGATAGAGAGAGAGAGAGCAAGAGAGAGCAATTGAAAGTAAAAGAGAGCAAGAGAGAGCAAGGGAGAGAAAGGGCAAGAGGGGGAGAGAGCAAGAGAGTAGGGGAGAAAGTAAGAGATGGAGGGAGAGAGAGAGAGAGAGAGAGGGAGAGAGAGAAGAGAGAGAGAACAAGATAAAGAGAGCAAGAGAGAGAGAGCTGAACTTCTGCATTTGCATTTATCTAAAAAACCATTACAACCAACTAAAGAGGCTCACAAGCCTTTAAACATAAAAAGAAAAGCTACTATCAACCTCAAGAATATCAAAAAATTCTTGAGGGATCACATTATTACTATCTCCTATATGCCAAGTAAAAGATATATCTATAGCTCTTTGTGCACAAAAATGAGCCGCCGTATTGAATCTTCTATAAGTATGCACAAAAACCACTTTCTGGAACATCCTCAACCAATTCCACTTATCCCAATCCTCCAACTGCAGTTCCATAATTCCTTGCATGTAAAATTCTGCATATACTTCATGACACTGGCATTATCTCCTTCCACAATGACCCCATTCAATTCAAACATCCAATCAGCAACTAGCTTACCAATACCTTGAATGGCCATCAATTCAACTTGTGTGCTATCCCAATGGCATAAACTCCATCCAGCTGCTACAATAAGTCTACCATAGTTGTCCCTTATTACTATCCCAATTCCTCCGGCATTTGAACTATGCAAAGCTCCATCAACATTGATCTTCAGCCAACTTGTAGGGGGAGGACACCAAGAAGTATGTAAACACAATCCAAAGGATTGAATAGCATCTCGTTGCTCCAAGTGAGACAAAAAACCATCATGTTTAAAGATTTCTAAGATACTAGCAGCCATGAAGATCGGTGTAGCAACATCCTTTCCATGCTTAATCGCATTTCTATTCAACCAACTATGATGCACAGCCAAACAATAAAGCTTCATAGCACTACCTTTGGTCTTGACATTCACCTCCAAAGCCTCCAACAAAGCAGAGAAGTTGACAAACTGTGGAACGCACAGTCCCCATTCATGCAGAATTTTCAGAACCTCCAGCAGTTGCTTGCACCACGTAGTAACGTGATTCAAGTCCTCATCCAAACCACAACCAATAAGACATTTAACATCCACCTCAAATCCCCGAGCAAACAGCCAATAGTTTGTTGGAACAATATTTTTATAAACTCTCCACCAAAACATACTTTCTCTTGGCCTCAAACCCGCCTTCAAAATAGCGCAGCAAGGATCGTCAACTCCCAGAAAATTCATGTCACAAGCCACAGCAGATAACGTGGATCCAATTGGAATTTTCATTAACTCAAGCACATCTTCTTGCAGCTCATTCCAGATTTTAATCTCCAAAATCCTGTTAACTAAAGCTTCACCAAAACATTTTAGCAAATTTTGAACATCCCATTCTCCAGCCGGTGAAATGAAGTCAGAGACTGTCCGATCCTCTACAGCTTCTATGTCACAAAACGTAGGCCATAAGGACAAAGCTCTGTCCCAAATCCAGGTATGATTCAGAATATCAATAGCCATTCCATTACTCACCCTCCATCTAACACAGCAAGATAAACTGTTTGCTCCATCACAAATGAGTTTCCACACAGAGGAATCCCCACGTCTAAACTCATCCACCCATGGCCAATTCCCATACTTCAGCTCCATACATCTATGAAATAAGCTTTGCGGTTTGCTGATAAACTCCCATGCAATCCGAGATCTTAAGGGTCCAACCCATTTAGAATTTGCATGAAACCCAAGTCCCCCCATCCTCCTTGGCTTAGAAATAGTTTCCCATGAAGCATAGTGGATGCTTTTATGATTCTCATCAATATCCCAGAGAAAACTCCTACAAATTTTCTCAATATCATTTAAGATAGATCTCGGCACCATAGAATGAGTTACAACATAAACTGAAGAATGCAACAAAACCGAATTTATCAAATTAACCCGTCCAGCCAACGATAAATGCCTAATGCCCCATGTCAATGTCTTGGCCCGAGACTGCTGTACCAAAGGAGCAAAGTCCTTTCTTGTGAGTCTTCTCAAAGCAAACTTAAGTCCCAAGTACTCCAGCTCCTCCACTTTCCTGCATCCTGTGATCTTTGCAAGGCGAGATTTTGTAGAAGAGGAGGTCGATTTGCTGAAAAGTATCGCAGATTTACTTCTATTGACCTTTTGTCCAGTCCACGAACAATAGTCCTCCAAAATAGACGTCACTTTTTTCACATTTGGAATAGATGTACCTGCAAAAATCAAAATATCGTCAGCATATAATAGGTGAGAGACCAGAGGTCCCCCCTACTAATTGGAACTCCCAACTCCTTGAAGTTCTGGTGGAAATGGGCAGATAGCAGCTCCGAGCAAAGAATGAACAAGTAGGGTGATAATGGACACCCCTGACGGAATCCACAGTCAGCTAATATCCCTTCAGACAGTTGCCCATTGATAAGAATAGAGAACTTCGGATTTGTAACACAATTAAGCACCCATGAACTAAATCTAGGAGGGAACCCCATATTCCTCAAAACAAGCTCCAACGTTCTCCAGCTCATCTTGTCATAAGCTTGCTCCATGTCCACCTTCAATGCTAAAAACCCTTTTCTTGCTTTAGACACCTTAAATTTGTTCATCAATTCTTGCCCCAATAAGCAATGATTTGAAATTGATCTTCCCTGAACAAATGCAGCCTGCTCCTCAGAGATTATCCTCGGAAGAATTCCTTTGAACCTATTCACCAAGACCTTAGCCACAATCTTATAGATTGTTTGGCACAAGCTAATAGGTCTAAACTTTGAAGGTTGATCCGAGAGAGAGAGCAAGAGAGAGAGAGAGAAAGAGCAAAAGAGAGAGATAGAGAGAGAGAAAGAGAGAGCAAGAGAGAGAGAGAGAGTGTGAGAGAGCAAGAGAAAGAGAGCAATGAGCAAGGGAGAGTGAAAGAGAGAGCAAGATAGAAAGATAGAGAGAGAGCAAGGAGGATGGGATAGAAAAAGAGAGTGCAAGGAGTAAGGGAGAGAGCAAGAGAATGCAAGAGGGAGAGGGGGAGAGAGAGAGGGAGAGAGAGAGAGAGATAGAGTTAGTGAGAGAGAGACAGAGCAAGAGAGGGCAAGGGAGAGAGATAGAGAGAGCAAGAAAGAGAGAAAGAGCAAGAGAGATAAAGATAGAGAAAAAGAAGAAGCAAG
>NW_021444951.1:38373-40873 GCF_001605985.2 Dendrobium catenatum
ATTTCAGGCACCTCCTTACCGCCCTTGGTAGGCTGCTCCATGTGGGCTCTCAGTTTGTTCTTCCTTTTTCTGGTCACCAAGTTCCACTCCCCAAGAGAATCATTCGTTTGCACCTCCCTGGCCGGCGGGATTGTGCTGAGTTAGATGTCTCGTGCCTGCAGAGGGACCAGCCGCCGGCTGCACACCTTGCTGGTCTTGGACGGGCTGGGCTGTCCGACTCCTAGTCGGGGACAGAGCTTTAGCCGAATTGTTGGATAGGCAACTCCCTTTTGCATGGCCAATCAAGCCAGAATCAAAACAGAAATTTGTAAGTCCCTCGTATTCTACCCGTTGGAAAAATTTGCCGTGGATGCCGTTGATCCAAACACCGGGTAGCAACTTTTGTGATAGATCAATCTTGACACAAATTCTAGCAAAGGAAGACCTTCCCCATTTGCTCGTATGCGAATCCATCTAGAGAGGCTCCCCAAGCGAATCAGCAATGCGAGTAATATTATTGATGTCCCAATAGATGAGGGGGAGTTGGGGCAATCGGATCCAAATTGGCGAGCGGAGACCATGCAGGGAGTTGGGAGAACAAGAAGAGTCCCATCTATCCATACCAATGATATTGCCCGCTATGATCCAAGGACCACTAGAGAGTACGGCGTCCCTAGCCGCAGAACTTTGGAAGATACAAATAACCGTGTTCGGGCCGATAGTAATGATCTCAAACTCCCCAAAATGAGACCATCTTCGCTTGAGCTCCTCGAGAAGAAAAGGGAAGGAAATACACCATCCCATAAGTTTGGCCACAATGGCCAATTCCAGCTTGGCAATGTTGTCTTGTACCGAACTGATTTCAGGCTCAATGGTTTTACCGTCCATAGACATGAAATGGTCCCTCGACATCTTGTTGAGAGGATCATTCTGCACGGAGAACAAATCTAAGAGGAGAGCCCCTGAGATGCATCGGAGTGGCCTTAGGAGGCTGCGGTTTCAGCCATTCTATAGCAGTAGGCTTGGGGTCATTTCCACAAACAGGTTGTGGGCATTCTGCTGTTGCTTCCTTGCACAGGTTGGCTGTAACAATGGGTGGTTCACACCTAAGACTATCAGAATTGTTCTCCGTCATGGCCACATCAATATTCATAGAGAAATGATTAAAACCCAAATCATCCACTTGAGCTGTAGCCTCCTCAGCTTCGGCTAGATCAGCCCAGGCCTTAGCCTCCCAAAATGCTGGGCATACAGCCTCCAAAAGGGCCAAAAGCTGTTGTTCAGCCCCAACCCCTTGATCATCTTCCATGTCCGTCTGAGATCCCGAAGCTCTAGCCGAATCCTCCATGTCGCTACCCGCTCCAACCTCCCGATCAGAAGTCTCGAGCTGTTTGTTCTCCATCCCGCAGCTGCTCGTGTGGGAGGAGGCAGTATCCGAGCTGCAGCCACCTTCTTGCACTCCTTGAGCTGCATTTAGACTCAGGCCAACCTCCACCTCCCAAGAGGCCGCATCCGGAGGGGAGATTCCTATATAACTCATAATGAGTTCACGAACTGCCAAAGGCGTGGAGTTTTTGTTCGGCGCCTCCTTCATCGCAACTAATAAGGTTTTGTTCGCAAACGTCTTACCCAGTCCTTGGCCATTCTCCTTACCTTGCCGAGCCACACCATGGGGTTTCATCCCTTTCTCCTCCCACACACCAAGAGTCGCCGCACTCTTGGCTGCAGCAGCCGAAAACCGGCCAATGCCCGGTGATTTGGGCAAGAAACCCACCCTAACCCCATGTGCCATCGGCTCACCACCGCCGGCCTCATCGTCGGCAAGCACTTGCCAACGATTTCCAACCCTTCCTTCCTTGTTGCCGCCCCCTCTACTGCCATTTCCCCCATTTGGAGGAGGTAACCTAGGGCCACCCCCTCTAGCCATCCCTAAGCTTCTCTCTCTAAACCACTCTAGAGAGAGAAAGAAAAGGGAACAAATGAGAGCAAGGGCGAGAGGAGAAAGCGATAGGGAGAGAGAGGGAGAGAGAGAGCAAGAGAGAGACAGAGCAAGATGGAGTAATGGAGAGATCAAGAGAGTGGAAAGAGGAAGGGAGAGAGCAAGAGAGTGCAAGAGAGAGAGAAAGAGAGAGAGGAGAGAGAGAGCAAGAGAGAGAGAGAGAGCACAAGAGAGAGAGAGAAAGAGAGAGAGAGAGAACAAGAGAGAGAGAGAGAGAGAGAGAGAGAAAGTGCAACAAGAAGCAAGGGAGAGAGCAAGAGTGTGCAAGAGAGAGAGAGAGAGAGAGAGAGAGAGAGATAGAGAGAGAGGGAGAATGAGAGAGATAGAGAGAGAGGGAGAGAGAACAAGATAAAGAGAGCAAGAGAGAGAGAGAGCAAGAGAGACCAAGAGAAAGTAAAAGAGAGTAAGATAGAGCAAGGGAGAGAAATGGCAAGAGGGGTAGAGAGCAAGAGAGAGCAAGGGAGAAAGCAAGAGACAGAGGGGGAGAGAGAGAGAGAGTGGGAGAGAGAGAAAGAGATAGAG
>NW_021444951.1:45873-50873 GCF_001605985.2 Dendrobium catenatum
CATGGAGAGTGGACTATTGTCACTAGAAGAAGAAGAAGACGCAACAATAGAGATGCTAGTTTGAATAAAGAGACTAGTAAGGTTTTCTGCCCCGGTCTTGGCTCCTAAAGCTGTTTGGAGAGAAGTTCCTAAGAAGCAGAATGAGAATAATAAGCAGATTATGGAGGAAATCCTCTGTTCCAAGGAGGATGTTTAGGTGAAATCAATTGAGCAAAAGACTAAGCTGGGTGAGGTGTTAAAGCCAATGGATTGGGATACTGATATACAGAACCGAGAAATGTTAGTTGAAAAGTATTTGCCTGAGCATGGTTCTGCTTCTCTGTTATTGAAAAGAAAATTAAATTATAGGGAGCCTAAGCCTTCTCCTGCTCATCTGTTGACTCCAAATGTTTTGAAGTTGGATAAGAAAGCTAGTGTACAAAAGGTGAAGAATAAGAAAGTCAGGGAAGCTATTGATCAATGCTCTAAGGAATTTGTTCAAGTTGGACCTCTTAAAAAATTGCCTGGGATCAGAAGAAAAAAGATGAATATTGAAGATAGGGAGCCTTCTTCCATTGAACAGTTTGTGAGTATTATTGACAAATCAGTGGAATGCAAATTAAGGGAAGTTGACCTTGCTGAGCAGTGGCAAGGGGTATTTAATGAAGCTTTTTGCGGCGAGGATGCTTCCCCTTTGGTGGACCATGTTTAACATCCTTTGTTGGAATTGTAGAGGTGCCCGTAAGAAAGAAACGGGAAATTACTTACGGCACCTAATTGTCAGCACAAGGTATGTTTTATTGGGTTGCTTGAGACTAAGATGGAATTTTTTTGTAGAAGGGATATTGATAGACTTGCTGGGAGAGATTGGGATTTTGCTTTCCAACCGGCTATTGGCAATGCTGGTGGTATACTTGTGTTATGGAGGACATCAGTGGTTTCTTTCATGTGTTAGCTCAAACTAATCAGTTTGTTATGGGGAAGTTCATTATGGCTAACAATTTTGTTTGGGAGGTTGCTATAGTTTATGGTGGGAAGGATAGGTACAATAGAAGAATATTGTGGAATGATATTTCCAGGCTCCATGCAGTTGACTGTCCCTTACTGGTGGGAGGGGATTTTAACTGTATTTTGTCTCAGGAGGAGAAGAAGGGGGGGAAGCCATTTCAGTTCTCACCAGCTGCTAGTGAAATGGGAGATTTTTTGGCTGAAAATGAGTTGGTTGATCCAGGTTTTATTGGGCCAGCTTTCACCTGGACTAATAATAAGGATGCAAGGAGTAGGATCTATTCTAGATTGGATAGATTCTTGATCAGTTCTTCTATTTTGGATTCTTTTCAAGGACTGAAGGTGAGGCATCTAACAAGATTAGCATCTGACCATTGCCCTATTCTTTGTGAAGTTCAGGGTGCTGTGAGTTGGGATCACTCTTATTGGATTAAATTCGAAGATGTTTGGGCTAGTTATCCCAGAGCTTGGCATTTGGTGTGGGAGAAATGGGGTGTGAAGGACTCGGGCAGTGAGTCTTTCAAATTGCAGAGAAAATGCCAAAGAACCTTGAAGGCTCTTTTCTTCTGGAGTAAGAATAAACTTAAAGAACTTAATCAATTGAAAGGTGAGTTGGATGAGGAGATCAAGGTTCTTCAGGAGCTGGAATGCTTGCCGGGGGGATTATCAGAAGTTCAAGTTGAGGCTTTGAAGTATAAGGTTCGTTTGCTGAATAGTACCTTATCTCGTATTACTACGTGGTGGAGGCAACGTGCCAAGGTAAGGTGGATTGAGGAAGGGGATGGTAATAACCATTTCTTTCACTCAATGGCATCTGCTAGAAGGAGGGCAAAGTGTATTGATTCTTTGAAGAAGGAAGATGGGACGGTAATTTCAGCCCAGGATGACATTTCTTTCGAGATGTTTAATTTCTTTGAGAAGAAATGGATGGGGCAGAATATTGTTGAAGGTGGCTGGCCGTCACTGGAGGTCAAAAGGAGCGTTCTAGCTGATTTTTCTGGTTATCTGGATGCTGAGGTCACTAAGGAGGAGATTTGGAATGTGGTTTGCTCTTTGGGTAGGAACAAGGCTCCTGGAAGAGATGGTGTGACTGCTTCGTTTTTTAAATTCTTTTGGGAGATTGTTGGAGAACAAGTGACTTTGGCTTGTTTGGAGTTTTTTTCTACAGGAGTTATGGAACCTTTGTGGAAGGAAACTATTGTTGTTTTGCTGCCTAAGGTCAATAACCCGGATCAGCCTTCCAAGTTTAGACCTATCAGTCTTTGTCAAACAATTTATAAAATTGTGGCAAAGGTTTTGGTTAATAGACTTAAAGGAGTGTTGCCAAGATTGATTTCAGAGGAGCAAGCAGCTTTTGTGCCCGGGAGATAAATTTCAAATCATTGTTTGCTTGCTCAAGAGATGATGAACAAGTTCAAGGTATCTAAATCTTCATTGGTTTTTTTGGCATTAAAAGTTGATATGGAGCAGGCGTATGATAAGATAAGTTGGAGAACTTTGGAGATCGTTCTTGAACGTATGGGTTTTCCACCTAGATTCACTACTTGGGTGCTTTGCTGTGTTATGGATCCACAATTTTCTATACTTGTCAATGGGAGATTAACTGAGAAGATTAATGCAAAGTGTGGATTCCGTCAAGGGTGTCCTTTGTCACCTTACCTGTTCATCTTATGTGCGGAGCTGTTGTCGGCACACTTTCATCAAAATTTTATGTAGCTGGGAGTGCAAATCAGTTCTGGGGGACCTTCTGTCTCCCACCTCCTTTATGCTGACGATATTCTCTTTTTTGCAGGTGCTTCAATCCCCAATGTTAAGAGATCAATGCTATTCTTGAAGACTATTGTAGCTGGACTGGCCAGAGAGTCAACAATGGCAAATCTGCCATTCTTTTCAGCAAGAGGACTTCATCCACTACAAGATCTCGGTTAGCTAAGATGATTGGCTGTTGTAAATTTGCTGAGTTGGAGTAATTGGATGTCAAATTGATTCAGAAGGATTTCACACCATTGATTCAGAAGGCCAGAGCTTGTACGTTGTCTTGGGGAATCCATCATTTGTCTTTGGCTGGACGGGTTACAATGATTAATTCAGTTTTATTACCTTTATCAATGTACCTGGTGACACATTCTGGTGTGCAGAGAGCTGTTCTTAATGATATAGAGAAGATTTGTCGCAGTTTTCTTTGGGATAGAGATGCTACACATAAAAGCATGCACTATGCTTCATGGGAGAGCATGGCACGTCCAAGATGCAAGGGTGGCCTTGGTTTTCATTCTGGTGACAAGTGGGTTGGACCGTTGAGAGCTCGTATTACTTGGGAGTTTATCTGCAAACCATTGGAGCTTTTTCAGAAATGTACGAGGCATAAATATGGGGATAATCCGTGGCATTATGATGGGAGGAAGGGGAGCTCTATCTGCTGGAATATTATCTGTGAAGGAGCCCGTAGTTTGAGCAGCTCGGTTCGTTGGAAGATTTATGATGGAAGGAAGATTGATGTGTTGAATTATGTGTGAATTTAGGATAGGGATTTATCTAGATGGCCTACATTTTGTGATATCAGCACTATTGAAAATCTGATGGTGTCAGATTTTATTCTTGAAGGAATTGGATGGGATAGGCCGAAACTTCTTCTATGATTTGGAGAGTTGATGATGGACAGAATTTGTGAGATTCCAATTGAAAATGAAGTTGATTCAGATGCTATTGAATTGATTAAGAGCCCGTTATGTTCAACAATTTCTGCTGTGGTTTACAACAATTGTTTAATGGAAGATGATGATCCTGTTTGTCTTATTTTTAAAATCAGGATGAGGCCTAGGGAGAAATTGTTTTGGTGGAGATTATATAAAGACAACATCCCAACTAATGCTTGGCTTTGTAGACGGGGCCTTTCTGCTGATTCTTCTTGCCCTTTGGGATGTGGTGAGGTGGAGGACATAAATCATATTACTTGTAATTGCAAGAAGCTACGGGATGTCCTTACTGTTTTGGAAAACTGGGGATTGGTGGTTCCTCGGTTTTGTTCATTTGATGAGCTATGGGATTCCATTGGGAAGTCTGCTGATGTGAGGGAAAGTTAGGTGCCGATGTATTGTGTAGCTGTTCATCAGAATTGGGATAACAGGAATGTTGTTAAGCATGGTAAAGGTGGCTGTTCTCCTGCATACTTGGCTGCTAATATGTTGGAGGTCCTAGATCAAAGTTGTTTTTCATTTCATCTGGAGCAACAGGATACCTTTCAATCCGTTGGATTGTCTACTCTGTATTCTTGGTGTCCCCCCCTACAGGTTGGCTGAAAATTAACTTGGATGGAGCGTTGCATCGATCGAATGCGGTATTGGAATTGTTATAAGAGATTGTGAAGGGAAGCTGATTGCTGCAGCTGGTTGGTGTGTAACACATTGGGACAGCACACAAGTGGAATTGTTGGCTTTTAAGTATATTGACAAACTCCTTTCTGTTTGGATGTTTGATTTTTATGGGGTCATTATAGAGGGAGATAATGCAGGAGTGATCAAGTATATGCAGAACTTCTGGTATAGGGATAAATGGAAGCTGCAAGGGACGGATTGCATGGATATGGATTGGCTGAAGATGTTCCAAAAGGTCTTATTTGTTCATACTTATAGAAAGTTCAATAGAGCAGCCCACTTTTATGCACAGAGAGCAGTGGATAGTTCTTTTTCTTGGGATATAGGAGATAGAGATATTCCTCAAGAGTTTTTGAAAATCCTTGAGGAAGATAGTTACTTTTCTTTTTCTACAATGTCGTATGGGCATTAGTTGTTATTTGATAGTTTGTAATAACTTTTTATAGATGAATGCAAATGCAGAAGCTCAGCTCTCTCTCACTCTCTCTTTCTTGCTCTCTCTCTATCTCTCTCTCGCTCTCTCACTCTCTGTCCCTCTCTCTCTCTCTCTTGCATTCTCTTGCTCTCTCCCTTGCTCCTTGTTCTTTCTCTCTCTCTCTCTCTCTCTCTCTCTCTCACTCACTCTCTCTCCCCCCCCTC
>NW_021444951.1:58107-86042 GCF_001605985.2 Dendrobium catenatum
TGAATTTGATTTGAAGTCTTCGTAGTCTGGAGTTCGATTTTCCTGAAATGTTAGTACACACAAGAGCAAATACAAATCTTCTAAAATTGTTAGGAGATAACTACACATTTGAACAATAATGTTTGGAATCATCAAAACTATACAAGTTGCAAAAGTGTAAAACATAGAAATAGCAACTATCTTAACACAAGGATCACTCTTTCATCTATTTCAACATCTTTAGGTTTTCTCCTATACTCTCTATAGTATGTTATTCATTTATTTGTCCAATGATCTCCTTTAGGTGATCCATAAACTCTTTAATGGATTGCCCTGCTACATTATGAGGATCCATATGAGTGTATTCTCCAATAAATGATGATTCAACAATATATTTTCTTTTCCTTGGTCTCTCTTCTAATAAATGATTCTTATGAGTAACTAGTGTAGTTATTATGTCAAAAATTTTAGGATGCCAAACCTTTTCTCCATCAAATAACAAAATTGGATAACTTGCTGATTTTAACATCCTTCTTCCAAGTTAGGAAGATAATTCATGAATTTCTAGTTGATATTGATCGATTCTTGATGGATGCTTGCCTTAAAAGTAACCAAAGGTTCTAATTGGAATATTTCTAGATTGGACTAAAGTTCAAGGGGAAATGGGATTATATCATCTTTGGGCTAATTCCCATATCCCAAAGATTTTGTAAGAGTATGCTGACCCTAATCATTTGATGGTATTATAAAGGAATTGATATATAAGAAACCTTTAGATTCTTTCTGATGGTTTACATGGCCCAATTCTTGGAATTGTAATCTTTTCTTGATACAGGGGGACACTTCTCACCCTCTCCTTGAGTGTGCTTACACTCTAGTAGATATGAGATCCCTTACCCATTTAAAAATTTTAATATTTAACTTCCCATAACAATCAGTATAGTTATGGATTAATTCATTCAAAAAAGAATTGAACTTTCTTTTCCATATGGATAAGGAAGGTGAAAAAGGATTAAGGCAGAAAGGAGTAGAAATGGAGAATTACCAATACCGACAAGATTCTCTTCCCCAATAGTATCATAAAATTGATGAAAGCGATTCATACATGCCATATGAGACTTATAAAGAACATCAGATTCATTAATTACCATTTCATCTATCTCTAGCTTAGCTACTTTAACTATAATAATTATCAGGTTGTTCTCTTCATGTATTTTAGCTTTCTCAATTCCTCACTTAATACGACAGCTCATATTCCTCTATGATTTAATCATCTGTGGAATAGAGGAGGATGAACCCATATTGAACTCTTTTGTATAAGTGAATCAACGAATAACAACAAATTTTCCTCTCTGTTAATAGAGAGGTTTGGCAAAGTCATATGAGAGAATATTTAGGGTTTGGAAACTATCAAGGTAATTTTAGACCCATGCTCAAGTACATTCTTAATAACTATGGTAGGTACAAATTCAATCTTTACCACATCAAATAGTGGCACAATGAAGGTAAATAGAACATTATTCATTGATCCTAACAAGATCATTGCTGCATTAACAAATGGACCCAAATCAATAGTGAGGTTCACGTTGTTGGAGAAAGAGAAAATTAACTTTTTAGTCATTATTTCGATAATTAACCAAAATTTATATCAATCTTCAAACTTTATTGTCCCTTTAGTTGAACATAAATCTAAAAAGTATACTAAGTCAAGTTTACTAAATCCCTAACACATGATTAAACTAAAGCTAATCAAAATTTTTCTGTCATTTAATTGCTCACAAAGTTTAGATATGGACCTATCCTATTGAATTATTGTCTGGAGAGCGGTTCAAAATTGGGATTTAAATTTGGTTTAGATGGATTGAGATGAATTCATTCAAAAATATTTTGAGGTGGATAGGAAATAATTGTAGTTTGAATTAAATTTAGATTTTAGAATATCAACAAATAAGGACCCTTATCCAATGACTTTCAGATGTTGATGAAAAAAAGAGATAAGGTTTAGATTTGAATCTAGATTTAGATTATGACATTAGTGAAATAATTTTATACAAGAGAGAGGTATAATTTTTGAATTTATAATCTAAAGTCTGAAGTTGACATAACAAAGAAAGACTATACATATGCAAAAGTACAAAACTATAAAACATACAAAAAAGAAAACTATAAACATGCAGCTTCCCTACTTAACCTAGGACTAATTCAGTATTCTAGGTGGCATAGTCGACTCGATTTTAGGACCAAAAAAGTATCTCTGGGATACACTAACTCATGTAAGAATAAACTCAGTGCCTAAAATTTAAATAAACACGCAAATGCAAATGCAAATGCAAATGTAAGACTATAAATAAGTAGAATCCCTAAATGACCTAGGACCAATTTAGTATTCTTGTTATACTTGACCAACTAGTTTTTAAGACAAAACCAAGTAACCCAAAGATACACTTACTTTTGTAATCATAGTCATAATTCTTGAAATTTAAATAAATATATGAATGAAAATTCAAATGCAAGACCATAAACAAGCATAACCCCTACCTGTCCTAGGACCAATTTAATATTCTTATTAGCCTAGTCTGATTGGCTTTTAGGATGAAACCAAGGAACCATGAGATACAGTTGAATAAACATATACTTAATTCTTAAAATTTAAATAAACATACAAAAGAACATACAAATGTTAGACTATAAACAGGCAGAACCCCTACCCGACCTGGGATAAATTGGATATTCTGGTTGGCCAAGCCTACTTAAGTTTAAGATGAAACCAAGTAACCCTGGTATATGCTTACTAGCATAAGCATAGACTCAATTGTAATAAAAAAAGAAATCATGCAAAATTTAACAAAGCATGCATATACAACATTGAACTGGGAAGACATATACAGGGATAACAGAACAAGACTATATTAAACATGAATATATAAAATAAAATAAAACATGAATATGCAAGAATAAAGCTTAAATAAATATGAATATACATGAAATCTGATAGCCAAACATTTAGTCAAATCTATATATGTTTGAAAATTTTAGCTCTCGTTAAAGATGAAGAGAGAAATCTATCCCAAGTGGAATCACCAAAAACAATATGGATTCTTTTTTTCTTTCACACAAGATTTGCTGTAAATTTAGATTTTAAGTTTCTTGAGACAAAACCACATAGATTGAAACTGAAACATGCCAAAGGATAGACTAATGTTTCACTATCAATTTAAGAAGATAAACTTGGCCTTATTTTCATGATCAAACGTGACTTAAGGAATATTCAATTCATCCCTAAGGATAAAAGAAAAATTCACTTATAATTTTAATCATAAAACTAAACCCAAGAATTTATTTTTATAATCTAAACAATGTAAGAAATATCCAATTCATGCCAAAGGATAAAAGGAATATTCACATATCTTTTCAATCATGGAACTAAATTAATGAATTTACTTTCATAATCAAATTACATGAGGAACATTCATTTCATACCTAATGATAAAATGAATATTCACTTATTGTTTAATAAGGAAGCTAAATTCATATATTTATGCAATTTACCCTAAAGGATAAAAATAAAATTTGCTCAACCATTAATTATGAAATTAAAATATTATGTTTGTATCCACAGATGTCCCCCCCTTTTTTTAAACCCATTGACGGGCTTACGCATTAATAACAAAAATAAGGGCAAGGTCCTTATGAAGAATTCTAGCTCCCTGCTACTCAAAAGAGCTACAAAAATATCAAAAAAGAACCTACGAGCCAGATTTTCCCACTATGAATGAGTAAAAGAAAACCTAATAATATTCTATGATGAGTAGATGCCAAAACCCAAATAGAAGCCTTATTGAGAAGGATGAGAATTCTCTACACATCTATTCATCTCAATCTAGTAGCTCAAAAAACCTGTAAGCACTCCAAAAGATGATTTAAATTTAACCTACAATGGAACGCTATAGTGCAACTGAAACCAAAAATTCATGAAACATATATTTGTTAATAAATAAATAGTAGAATTGATCATGCAAATAACCCAACACTGAATATCAAAAAAATATTTTATAGATGAAGAGGTGGTCTAGATTTTGAATATTAAATTTAGAAGGACTTTGAGAGCATTATTTAATTGGAGTAAAGCCAAATTAAAGAACTTTCTTTCTTTTAAGGAAGATCTTAAGAAGGAGGTACTACTTCTTCAAGAGTAGGAGGCAGAAAATCACTCTCTATCCAATGAAAAACTGTTGTTGCTATGTTCAAAAGTTTGTGAGCTGAATGTTTATTTGGCTTGGTTAATCACATGGTGGAATTAGAGATCTAGAGCTCATTGGATGAAGGAAGGAGATTCTAATTCTAGATTTTTTTCAAGCTTTTGCTAGTGCTAGAAGGAATGTAAATGGGATCAATCATGTGAAGAATAAGCAGGGAATCATGGTTGAAGATCAAAGAGGAATTGAGGAAGTGCTTTCAACTACTTTCTTGATAAATGGAGAGATAGTAATTGTTTCTTAGATAATTGGTTGAATCCTTCTGCCAAGCTTTAGGAGGAGGATAAGAAGTTTTTGATTTATGATTTCTCTATGGAGGAAATTTTGAATGTCATTAGTAAGTTGGAAAATAATGTTTCTCGAGACATTGATGGTATTTCCCACTCTTTTATTAAAGCTTATTGGAAAATAATTGGTGGAGACTTCTGCAAGGCTATTAATCAATTTTTCAATTTGTGTAAGATGTCGTTTGAATGGAACAAGACTCTTATTATTTTAATTCCTAAAATTAAGAATCCTTTGGCTTATTTTAATTATCATCCTATTAGTCTTTGTAAATCTATATATAAGATTGTGGCAAAGATTTTTGTTGAATAGATTAATTCTTATTATTCCTAAAATCATATCTAAGGAAGAACTGGCTTTTATTAGAGGGAGTTCTATTTTAGATAATATTTTATTGTCTTAGAAAGTATTCAATAAAATCAGAATTTTGAAAGCTAATAAAGGATTTCTGGAGATTAAGGTAGATATGGAGCAAGTATATGATAGTATGTGTTGGTCTACTTTGAGATTAGTTTTGGATTACTTTGGGTTCCCGGACAAATTTACAAACCTCATTATGAAATGTGTTATGGATGCTAAATTTTCTATTATGATCAATGGTTGTAATTCAAAAAGGATAGAAGCAAAAAGTGATTTTTGACAAGGGTGTCTATTATCTCCCTTCTTATTCATCATCTACTCTCAATTACTTTCAGATGAATTTTCTCAAAGAGGCAAGAACATTGGGATTAAGATTTCATCTAATGCTCAAAGAATTTCTCATTTATTGTATGTAGATGATATATTATTTCTTTCATATGCAAGGCTCAACAGTGTGGAGAAGATAAGGAAAATTTTATTTGACTATTGTAAGTGGTCTGGACAAAGAATCAATTCTCAAAAATCTTCTATTATTTTTGGTAAGATGGTTAATAGGATTAGAAGGAATTGTATCTCTAACTTGTTGGGTTTCAATTTTGTCAAAGAGTTGGACTACCTTAGAGTGAAGATGTCTTTACGTAGGATGAGAAAATCAATATTTCAACATTTGATTGAGAACGCTTTTTCTAGATTGAATGTTTGGGGAAATAGGTTTATTTCCTTAGCTAGCAGGATGACTTGTAAAAATGGTCTTTCTTTCTATTCCATTATTTCTTTCAGATCATTCTCTGGTGCCTAAAAGTATTTTGAAAGAATTTGACAAAAAGTGCAAAAATTTTATTTGGAACAAGCTTAATGGTGATCTTGGTCTTCACTATATTGCTTGGGATACTTTGTGTAGATCAAAGGAGAGGGGAGGATGTGGGCTTTTTTTTTTTTTTTTGCTGCAGTAAAGATTGGTCCTTTAAGAGCTAGATTTACTTGGAATCTTATTAATAATCCTAACTCTTTACTAAATAGAAGTCTGATTGCTAAATATGGTGAAAATTTTTGGTTCATGGAACCAAAGAAGAATTCATCTTTGGCTTATAAGATAATTATGGATTGAGCTAATTTTATTTAGAATATTATGAGATGGAAAGTATAAAATGGTTCTTCTATTGATGTATTAAAAGATGCTTGGATCCTTGATAGAAGGATGGATAAGTGGCCCATATTTATTGCTGATTTTGAAGGTGATTCAAAATTACTAGATTATTTTATCTCGGCTGGAGATTTGAATGTTGACATGTTGGAGCAATATTTATGAAAGGAATTTGTAAAGCTAATTATTCAAGTGCATATTTATCCAGAGCTATTATAGGATAGTATAGAGCTTATATCCAAATGTTTTGGTAAATTTATAACGAATTTAGCATATGAGGCAGTGAATGAAGATCTAAAGGTTGACGATTTCTTGAAATGGTTTAAAAAATTGAAGATAAACTCTTGGGTGGAGCTATTCTTTTGGAGGTTATGTAATAATGGAATTCCAAAAACTAATTTTTTATACCAGAGAATATTATGTGATAATAATTCTAGTCCTAGTGGGTGTATAGCTGTTGAAAGTATTGATCATGTTGTAGCCAATTGCCTGAAGATCAATCAAATTTTTATGGCTTTGAATGCATGGGGATTTTTAAGGTTAGCACAATAATAGGCAACCTTATTACATCTCCTTTCAACATAATGAAAAATAACATTATTCCAATTATTTAAGTAAGAGAAATCTTCATCTTCAATGCTTCCACCTAAATCCTTCTCTTTGCTATACATGTTTTGAAGAAATTGAATCACATTTTTATTGTCTCCCTCCAAAATAATAACTTTTGCATTGAATAAACAGTCCTTCAATACCTCTTTTAAAGCACTGAATGCTAAGAGCTCTAACTATGATATATCCCAATGCACACCATGAAAGCCAAATTCTAGGATAAACCTTCCCTTGAAGTCCCAAACAATGCCTCCAATACCTGCTCCATAATAATTTTTCAATGCAGTATCTATATTAATCTTGTACCACTCGGGTGGAGGAGGATGCCATAAATCAAAAAATAGTCCCTTGGACTGACCAGCATCCCAAAAATCTGAGATATCCTTGCTCTGTTTATCAATGCTCACAAAGCTAATCACGTTTGCAGCAATGACTGATACACTATCTTATATCTTCCCATGTTTAGACTTGTTCCTAAAATTCCAAGGGAACCATATCAAAGAAAAATACATCTTCACCAATAGAGAATTCTCTTCAGACAATAATTTGAACTCAACCATACAATGCTAAAAAGAACTAAATAAAGGAATTGGAAAACCCCAATCCCTCAATTTACAAACAACGTTTATCAGCTTTGAACACTTAGTGGATACATGGTCTACATCCTCAACTTCTCCGTAACATCTAGGACAAAGATTAATGATAGCTAACTTCCTCCTCATCAAGTAATTTGCTGTTGGAACTGCTCCTTTGCACAATCTCCAAATGAACATCTCTACCCTGGCATTCATTTTTACCTTGTGAATCCAAGAATTTGGATCCATTTTTGCTACCTCCTTCATAGCTTCATCCTTTAACAAAGATAAAATAGACTTTCTAGATAATTTTTTCTTCTTCTCCATGAAGTCCATCTCATAATCATGGCAAATCTGAATGTTGCTGCTCAACTCCACTAGTTCTTTCCCAAAAAAAAGAAGCAGCTTATCCATATTCCATTTACCATCTTGAATAAAGAAATAAAGAGTTGTATTATCATCATCTAACATAGCCACATAAGTTGGCCATTTAAGCAGGCATTTATCAAAGATCCATACATCTTTCAATACATTTATTTTTGTACTTCTCACCACTTTCCATCTAGTAAAATTTCTCGTAGCCCTGCATCCACTAGCTATAATCTTCTATGTCGAAGAACCTCCCTTCAATGCTTTATTCCTCCACAAATCATTACTATATCTTGCCAATAGAATTCTGTTCAATAAGGAATTTGGATTCACCACTAGATTCCAAGCAAACTTTGCTCTCAATGGATCTAAACTGGACACAACTGATGTAGCCCCAACCACCCATTGTTCTCGGTTCACACAGTTCTTCCCAAGCCACATAATGCATCCCATGGCTTCCATCATACTTATTCCATATAAAATTCATGCAAAGTTTCTCAAATTCCCTCAATATGCTTAAAGGAACAAGTGAATGAGACATAAGAAATAATGGAAGAGTACAAAAAATAGTTTTTGCCAAAACCAGTCTTCCAACTAGAGAAATGTATCTATTTCCCCAAGCATTAAAAATCTTCATGGATTTATCTAAAAGAATTTGGAACTCAGCCTTCCTCAATCTCCTTAGAGCAAACATGGTTCCCAAATAGTCCATCTCTTCTACCAGCTTAATCTCCATGATCCTTACAATCTTTTTCTTCCTTATCCTCTCAACCGTTTTGCCAATAATCATTGCTGATTTTTGAGGATTCAACCTTTGTCCAGTCCATCCACAATAATCTCTTAAAATGTTCTTTACATTCTTAATGCTTTTTAACTTCGCATCAGAAAATAAGAGGACATCATCTGCATAAAGCAAATGAGATACCTTTTGAATATCTGGAGCCATCCTGATGCCTAAGTCCTTGCCTTCATTAGAAAGGCATTAGAGAGCAGTTGAGAACAAATAATAAAAAGAAAAGGTGAGAGTGGACAACCTTGACGGAGCCCACTCTTCCCCACAATCCACTTGGAGAACCTACCATTGATTGAGATAGAAAATATTGGCTCCATAATGCACTCCATCACCAAGTTCATAAACTGATCCGGAAAGCCCAAGTTACACATCATCTTATAAAGGGTCTTCCAACACATGCTTTCATAGGCTTATTCCATGTCCAACTTGATAGCTACCATACCATCAGCTGATTTTGAAACATTGATCTTATTGGATACCTCTTGAGCCAATAATAAGTGATCAGCTATACTCCTTCCTTTGACAAATGCTACTTGCTCCTCTGAAATAATTTTGGGAATGACCAACAGTAACCTGTTCAATAAAACTTTAACCACTATTTATAGATAGAGTCACACAAGCTTATAGGATGAAAACTAGGAGTGACTGGATTGTTAATTTTTGGAATAAGCACCACTAGTGTGTCCTTCCATTCCTTGCACATTCTTCCTGTAACAAAGAAATTCCTCACTGCTTAACAAACATCATTCCCTACAATATTCTAATAAGCCTTGAAAAAATAATATGTTATGCCATCATAACCAGGAGCTTTGTTATTGCCCAGCATTTTGATTACTTCTATTATTTCCAAATCCAAAATATCTACATTCAACCTTCTTCTATATTTTTCATTCAGAATTTTATTTGGGACCGGCCAGTTATCTACACAGCAATCCCTTTCCTTCCATTTATCCTGAAAAAACCTAAAGAAGACTTCCTCCACTTCATTAGGCTCTTCGGTAAGCTCTCAAACAGCCTTTCTCACTTGAGATATCCAATTCCCACTTCTCCTAGCATTTGCAAAAGAATGAAAAAATTTGGTATTAGCATCCCCTTTCCATACCACCTCACCTTTGCTCTTTGCTTCCACCAAGTATTTAATCAGCCAAGAGTCATATTAAGCTTCTTGACTTTTGATCTCAGCTCCCAAAGCTTATCTTCACTTAACCAGCCCACATTGGCTTCTTCCTCTTCAAGATGAAAGATCTCCTCTTTCAATTTATCCTTCTCTTTAGAGAACTCCTTGACTTTGGCCTCGCCCCAATAATGCAAATCCTTTAAAGCTTTCTTAAATTTTTTGTTAAGGATTTCCATATCATCTCCAAGAAATCCCTTACTCCAAACTTTAGTAATAATGTGGGCCGAACCATTATAAGATAACCATACATATTCAAACTTAAGAAGTCCTTTACTTTTAAAAGATGAGTAAAAAAAATTCAGTACTATAGGACAATGATCTGAAGCTACTCTGGCTAAATGTCTCACCACTACCACCTGAATGCAATTGATAGCCAAAGAATTGAGCAAACACCTGTCCAACCTTTCAAGGCCTCCTCCACTTTTATTATTGCACCAAGTGAACCTTGGTCCAACAGTCCTTACTTCATGCAAGTCATTCCCATTCATAAAGTCCACCATCTCCTTTGGACCTTGTGAGAACACAAATTTCCTTCCTCCTCTCTTATCATCTCGAGACAGTATACAGTTGAAGTCTCACCCAACAATCAATGGGACCTTCCTACTAGCCACTTCCTAAATACAACCCCATAAACTCCTCCATTTCACCACCTCCTTGCTCCCATATACAGTAGCTAACATGCACACCCCTTTGTTGAAAACATTAAGGTCTCCAATAACACAATGTTCTGACTTCCTTAAAACTGTAAAAGAAGCCAAATCAGGTCTCCACAATAACATAATTCCTCTAGATAAAACTTCTAAAGGTAGCAGAAAGAAGTCCCAATTAGGACCCAAAATTTTCTAAAGGGAAACTTTGTCAAAAGCATTGATCATAGTTTTCACCAACCACATAAATAGAACTCCATGATCCTTTATAAACTCCTTAAGATAGAGAGAATCATCTTTTTTCTTGTCCCCTCTACAATTCCAAAAGGCTAAGGAATTCATTTATTCAATCTAGGGGATGAAGCCCCTTCCTTCTTTTTACTACCATCCATATTCTTGCCCCTAGTAACATTCTTGATTGGACCAAGAGACCTCAGATCTTTTGCAAGCTTCACTTTGTTTAACTCCCCAATAGTTCCAACATCCTTAGCCTTTTCACCTATAGATTTATTCCTGTCAAGACCTTCTATACAGCTCTTCTCCTTACCCCTTCCAACATTATTCATAGAAACATTATCTCCTCTATGCCCAGCATTATCAATTTTACCTTCTAACTCTCCTTCCTCCATCATATACCACTAACCATATTCAAAATAACAAAATTATTGGCTAAATTTGATAAATAAGAAATATTAGCTACAATGTTCTTACCCAATTCTTTACCAGAGCTATTTATACTCTTGTCAAGAGGGCCATCATGTTCCACAACAACAATATTATGTTCCATCTCTTTAAATCTATCACCTTTCAATATGCACTCACCTTCTTCTTATTATTCAGCCACAACAACCTCATTAGATTCTTAGGAATAGAGTCTTCACTGATTCTAGAAGCAATATCAGACTGAACCTCCTGTCCAATCATCATCGGTTTAGCAAACTTCTTTACATATCTTAAATTGTTTGGCTTAACCACATTGCTTCTTTGATTTGAACTTCTACTTTTCTTATTGTTGACAAGGATCCATGGCCCATAAGAAGGGTCCTTAAATACTTCTTGTTTCCTTCCCACATCAGTTCCCCCACCACCTTTAGTAGCAACCTCCACTTCTTTGGGAATAGGTTCTCTCTAAACACATTCATTCTTCACATGCCCAATCTTTCCACACTCAAAATAAAAGTTAGATATATTTTCATACTCCACATTTTGAAAAAACCTTCCAGCCATGCTATCTACCTATACTCCTACTGGAAGAGGTTGATCAAGCTGTACCCTTACACAAACTCTTGCCAATTCTCCCCTCCCCCATTGAAACATATTATCATCCAACATTAGTGGTTTACCAATTCTTGAAGCAATTCTTGCTACATTCACTTCATCCCAACATTGCAACGGCAAATGTGGCATTCTAATCCAAATTGGAGAAGTAAGCCCCTTCATGGATAAAGAAGAAAAATCAGAAGTCCATCTCTCCATACCTACTATATTCCCATTAACAAACCATGGGCCGCCTGAATGAACTGCTTCCACCATCTCATCTGAATTGAATGAACATAAGAACAATCCTCTACCCAAAGAAGTAAAGTGAAATTGCCCAAATTGACTCCATTGTCTCCTTATTTCCCAAGCCACAATGTGGGATGGTAATTCTTTTCCAAACACCTTTATGCCCAAAGAATTTAAATGTTTCTTTGAGTTCAACATCTCCAATTCTTTATTTAACATCACAACTTTGCCATCTTCGGATAACATAAAATCCTATTCTTTGAAATCCAATTTTGTATAAGGTTTGTTACTCCATGGATTAATATTACCCATACCACCAGTAGCACTAGGCATTCCAACATACATCTTATCTCCACTCGAAGCATTCCTCATGCCCTCCATAGAATGAATATTATTATTAACCAAATTCAGAGAATTCATATTTATCACACTATGACTGTGTCCAGGGATTGCAATTGAATTCCCAAATCGGTTAACAAAAATTTTCATTCCTGATGATGATGCAGCTGGATTAGTCAGAATTACATAAGATTTCTCAATTCTAGGAGTGACATTATCCACAGCTTTGGAAATTGACTTACCTTTTCCTTCCACATGCTTGATCAATTAAGGAGTTACATCAGATACCTCCTTTATTACCAAAGGACCTTGCAGCTTTGTCAACTGGTTATCAACCCTTTGTTTGGAATCCAAAAACAACGAACCATTACATTTCAAATCTAACTTCGAGTTACCGACAAATGACGGTGACCTTGCCGTTGATTCCTATGCATGCCAGTGGCAGTCCGCCTCTAAAGTCGCTGCCTACACTTGCCGGCGGTAGTCCGCCTCCATCATCACCAGCAGTTCCTGATAAATAGGAATGGAATCCGGGTTAGCAAAATTTGAATTTTCAAAACTTTGTCTCTCTAACGGGTGGAGTATTTAGAAATAATAATGGCAGATTTTTGTTGGCTTTTGGTTTTTAATGTTTTTTCTGGGATATTACATAGGTATAACTCCAAGCTATTAGTTCTTTAAAGATGATCGTACAAAGTTGGATGCTAAAGGCTTAATCATTGAAGGGGAAAATTACAACATTATAAAATTGCTTTAGGATTATTTTGGAAAATCAAGTTCCCAACATGAAGATCAGCTATTCGAAGAGTAATCATTCTTAAAGGAATTTAATTATTTTTTATTCCATTATTCTAGGAGAGATTGTAATAAGTTAGCTAATTTCACTGCTAACTTAATTAGTTCTTCTGATTTTCTTTTGGTTGATATTTGTGATAATAAGATTCCTACTGGTTTTTTTTCTTTGTTAAAGGAGGAATGTGATAGTAGTACTATCACATAGTAATTGGTATTTGGTTTCTCTTTAATTAAATTACAATTAGCATCTTCACAAAAAAAAAAAATCAAATATAAAATATGATCCACAACATACTCCAAATATGACAACTAGAAGCAGCACACCCCACACTAGAACACAAAGCCAAATAAATAATATAACAATCGTAAATAAACCCACTATAGTTACCAGGTATGCCACAACAAAAGCATGAAAATCAACACAATTGTTAATATAGAAAGAGTAAATATACCAACTACAGTAACTAAGAAGATCATGGCCAACAATAATAAAAATAGCACAATCGATAACCATCAGCTCATTTCAATAGCAAAAATATAAAGCACAAGAAAGCCACGACCAACTACTATAACCAGGTAGAGCATGTCCTACATTAGGAAAAATAGCACAATTCATAAACACCAGCTCATTCAAATAGCATAAATATAAAGCACTGGAAAGCCAAGACCTAATAGCAAAACTCAAACAAAAAAAAAATCCCTACCTTAAAAAAAACTATGATATAGTTTATTTTAATTCTAGGTTCTAGAGTTCCTATAAGGGTAAACTCCTAAAGTTAATTACATCTCTAAGAGAATAATATCGATTAAGATGAAGACTAACTTTTTAAATTCAAATAGATTTAAAGAAATGTTTGGGCGATTAAGATTTTAATGCACCAATTTTAGATTATGAATTCTCCAATTATATTTAGAATTTAGATATAAATTTTTTATTTTGAATGAGCAGAATAGAAAAGGAAAGTGCAGAGACTGAGTTGTGTATACAATCTGGGCTTACACTTTCCTGGAGTGAGCTACCACCTAAGGATAATTATTTACCTCATTCCAATAAGAGTTCATCAAGATCCATTTCGACTCCTACTTACTAATCTGATAGTTAATAATCATCTAGTTATCAATCTAATTCCAATCTAAACTTCAATCAAATTTTAACCCATACTTCAAATTAGCCTTCAATCAATCTTCAGTCTAGTATAAATCATATCCAATCAAGAACAATCATTCATTTGATTATGATTAAGTTGGATAAATAATACTCAATCAATCAATTCCAAAATTACATTCAAATCCATATTTCCAAACAAAAATTTAAGTTTAAGGTCTTATGATCTATAACCATTTTTTAGTTCGATCACTTTAAAACCTAGTAAAATGACCCCTGATTCATGATCTATTAATTTCACATTAATTGGGCATGTCCCTCGGGTCAACCATCAAAATATGAATTCAATATGACACATCTAACCCATAAAAGCAATAGAAATCCTAAGACTGCAGTACCTTCAAATAATTATGACCTATGCTACTAATTTGCTACCTTGTGGAATTTGACCTTAGAAGCTTTCCCAAAACCCTTGACCATTTCCATAACTCTTGTTATTACAAGTTGAGCATAAAATTACACTATGGTAAACCTAGATTGATCAAAATTTTGGCAGGGTAGAGCTAGGATCTATCCTTGACCTTCTCTAAAATTTTTTAAGTTAATTTTATTTAAATATAATTAGTTAATGAATTTTCAAAAAATAGGTCATAATTTATCCTTTAAGTTTACAAATTCATTATAATTGTATTTTAAAACCTTTTCAAATATTCCAACCGTTAATGAAATTATTAAATAGAGCTTATCTATCAGTGAAGTTATATTTATTAAATTCAATGCAAATTTAGGATAATTTCATATAATTCCTCTCTTCAATATGCTTAATAATTTCTTAGGCAATTCGTGAATTGCATTTGAGTTTATTTGTTGAGTGATGTGGGATGTGTTTCCTTTGCCATAACACTCTAATAACATTAATGTGGGGAATTTAACTTTAGATGAATTTCCAAATGTTGCAACTCGATCTCATGAGTTTATATTTTTTATGACACTAAACATTGTAACTCACATATTTATATATTCTAGTATTTGTAATCTATATTTATTTGTGTGTGCTAACATTTCAGGAACACCATACACCATCCAATGAAGATTCAGGGTGTAAGATTTGGTATAATAGGTTATGTTGTAAAGAGTTTGTAATGTTCATTGATATTTTTATTTTATTTCTTGAGTCAAGAGATATAGAGGTGTTTGCTAGCATGGTAACCATGTATACACACACTCAAGGGAGTAAGATTTAGTCAAAATTAAAATCTCACAAATTTTTGAACTAATCATATTATATGATTTCTATTATATTGTCTGATTAACTGATCAAAATGACTAATTTTGATATTTAATTCAATTTGAACTGATTGTATTATATGATACCATCGTACATGATGATTTAGGAAATCAAGAAACTTAGATGCCAGTCATAATTTAGGCAGATTTATTTCTAATCGTACTATATGATATGCATCGTACTGTACAATATATAATAATCTATCTTAAATGGATCATATGATTAGAAGAATAATTAGGGTTAATTTGATCAATCAGATCGTACATAATGATTGGCGACGAATGTACTGTACTACCATATTCTTGTGTGGGAAGATCATTTAACATATAATATCATCCAAGATGAAATAGCATAACACTTTAACTAAATGTATAGAATATTCCCTGATATCGTACTGGACAATAAGTACAAAAACATGAATAGATCATACAGGGCAATGTTGTTTGTACTGGTTAAAAGGGTTATTTTGAATTAATCGTATAGTACGATCATAAATCATACTAGACGATCAGCACCTCCATAGCTAAGTTTTTAGGATTTTTCAAAAACCCTTTATTTAACCATTCTCAAAAGTCTCTGGAAGTGTATTAGACATTCATTGAGACATTTTTCTTCTGGGGAAAACTTGAAGAGAGAACCTTGAGCTTGAGAGAGGAAAGGGTTAAGTTTGAGAGAGGGAGAAGATCCTTGTGGGTTTCAATGGAGTTTGAGAGGAAGTTTCATATTGTTGCTCCAGTGAACTTGCACCTAAGTTCCACCATATTCAAAGTTTATCTTGAGGGATGTTTTAAGAAGAAGAAGGTCTCTTTCATGTGAAAGGACCAGGCTACTCCATCACACCGGGGAAGGTGAAAGTGATTCTTGATTCTTTGCCATCACCAGGATAGAAAAAAAAAGATTCTAAGTTCCTTATCTTCATCAGGAGGGTGAAAAATGAATTTAGGTTTTTTGACCTCACTGGGTTGGTAAAAAAGATTTTGTAAGTGCTTATTCGTCTTATTCTGGGGGCAAAAGAAGAGAATAATTTTAATGCAATAACTGAAACGGAAGGTTCTGAGGAGTGGATGCATATCATGCTGGTCCAAACCACTATAAAATATGGTGTGTTTGTCCTTATTATTTTTTGCACTTTATTTTTCACTATGATTAACTTTATGGTTGAAAACTTTAATTTTCTTGTTATTATGAATATAATTTGTTTATGCATTAGGGGATAAAATTTTTTGTTTTTAGATAATATAAAAGTTATAAAATATATTTTCTTTTTATTAAAATAATTTTTAAAAATAACCAATTCACCCCCGTCATGGTTAGCCTTAGGTTAGTTCCTTTAAGTTTAACAACCTACATGAACTTTTAAGTGGTATCAGAGAGGGATTAAAAAAATTAAGTTTTAAAAAACTTTTAAAAAAATGATCCAAGGATACTTTTGATAATTGTATTACTACGGAAGGGTATTCAATCACATGCCACCTTTATTTTATAATATTTCTTTTATTTTTTGGATAATTTGCTTGTCAACTTTCTTACAATCAATAGATTATCAAATGTGGTATATGATTCAAAGTAGCTAATATATATCATCACAGACTATAGGTGGAGTCAAAACTAATACTATGTTTACTGAATGGAGTGGAGTTGAACAAACTTATGCTTAATTAAATGCTATTTTTTTAATTATTTTTTCTATACTTTGAATTTTGAAGATTATATGAGTCTCTACATCTACCACTGGCAAGGATATTTGGGATATATTATGCACCACATACGAATGTACTAGTGAAGTCAAGAAATCTAAGTTGAATTTTTAATGCATGATTTTGAACTTTTTTACATGAAACCTTATGAGACTATCTTAGACATGTATACAAAGTTTACTAAACTAGTAACATCCATACATGCTTTAGGTAGAGAACACTTAAACTTTTAAAAAGCTAATAAAATTCTATGTTATCTACCTAATAAATTTCATGCTAAAGTCACTATTATATCTGAATCAAAAGACTTGAATAAGTATTCTATTGATAATCTGATTGGCTCACTCATTTTCCATGAGTAAAGTGTGAATCAAAAACTTTTGGATGTAGGTGAAACTATAGTGCTAAAAGATGAAGACACAGATAAAAGCGACTTAGTAGATGATGATAGCAAAGGAGATAGCATCAAAAACAAGTAAATTTGAAAATCTACTAAAGCACAAGCTTCAACATGAACAAAAGTGGAATAAAGGTAAAAATAGCAAAAATGCTATAATTTCCTGTGACGTTACTTGTTTGGGTTCAGGAAACATAGACATATAAAAAATAAGTTCCCTAATTTTAAAAAACTCTTCCTGTAAAGAAAAAGGGGAAAGATAAGCTAATTGTAATAAGGGAAAACAAAAAAAATAAAAGCTCTCCTTGACAGACTCAGTTTTTGAATCATTAAACCGGGAGAAAGATGATGATGTATAAAGTTTTATTTGTGTGTTTATATGTGTTAAAGTTAATACATGCTTGTATGTTTTTGTTCGTTGTAAATGTTTTTATTCTTTGTGTTATTTTTAGTATTCTTGTTTTGTAGTAAGATATTTATGCCTATGATCTTTTAATTTATTTTTCATGTATTATTTTGTGAACACTCTTTGATCGACACACACACAAAACACTTTTTTTACATGGTATAAGCATAAGAGAATCAATTCACTTCTCACAAATAACATTTTTTTAAAATAAAATTTTACCTCCTTTTTTACTTAAATTTGAAATAAGCGGTGGTTGACTTCCCTAAATAGTTAAAGGAAGGAAATTCATGATTGTCTCTACCTCTAATTTCTTTAATTGGGATATTACACTCTTTAATCAAAATCTATATCAAATTAAAAATTGGACTTATAAATTAAACATTTTGAATCTTCCTACATTTTACTATCTCATAAGGATCTTTTACAAGTGGATGAATCCATTTCATTATTTTCTTAATCAGTATGTTAATTTTTATCTCTAGATTAGGTTAGCTCTGTAGTTTATTCATCCTTATATAAGAGAGTGATTTTTTTTCTATTATATCTGGAGGATGAATCTTATATTGAGTCTTTAAATATTTAGGAAGGAATCAAATTAAAAAAATGAAAAGAGGCATAAAATGAGCCCAAAACGGACAAGATGCATAATGTACACCAAATTTGAAAGATGCATAAAGTGCATAAAAAATTAAAGGACGCGAAAAGTGTGTCAAAAAAAACTAATAAAGAGGCACAAAATGAGCCCATAATGAGTTAGCTTACATTTTTTGTAATTCTTTAAATCTTAGAAATTCATGTGTCTATTGATACTTGAGTTTAAAAATCATGATTCCTTACTCACCATTTTTTCATTGATATTCTATTAGATATATTTTATGCAAGAATATTAAAAAGATTAGATTTCCTTCTCTAATTTTTTTAATTATTTAAAAAAAAAAAATAGTTTAGCCTACAGGGAGCTTCATCTAGGTTAACATAAACCTTTTTAGGTTTAGATTAGGTCAATAATTTTTTTGGCTAAGCTTTTGAATTAAATCAAGAGGTAACTTTCTCATTTCAAGAAAATTTTATGAAATTAATTGATTCTTCTTAAAACATCACCATCTCCACCACCTCCACCTGATCAGGGTAGGTATGATCTTTAGCCTGTTATATTTATTTCATTTAATATAATTATCTTAGTAAGGGGGAGATTAGGAGAAAATATTTTTAGTATGCAAATTCAACCGGTAATTTTTGCCATCATCAAAAAAGGGGAGATTGTTGTAACTTAAGCTCACGAGTTTATGTTTTTGATGAAAAAAATATTGTAGCTCACATATTTATGTCTTATAGTATTTTTATTTTATAATTATTTATATATGTAATAATATTTTAAGAACACCATGCACCGTCCAATAAAGATTCAGGGTGCAAGATTAGGTATAATAAGCTATGTTGTAAAACGTTTGTAATATTCATTGATGTTTTATTTATTTCTTGAGTAAAGTCTTATAAGGGTGTTTGCTAGGTTGGTGAACATGCACACACAAACACTAAAGGGAGTAAGACTGGGTCAAAATTAGAACCTCAAATTTCTAAACTAATCATATTGTATAATTTCTATCATACTGCATAATCATCTAATCAAAATGACTAATTTCAATATTTAATGCAAATTTAACTTATCATATTATATGATACACATCGTATAGGATGATCCATGAAATTAAGAAACTTAGCTATCAATCATAATTAAGGAAATACTTTAATATTCAGATTTGTGTCTAATCGTATAGTACGATATGCAACGTACTGTGTGATATATGATAATCTTACCTAAATGATCCTATAATTAGGGGAGTAATTATGGTTAATTTGTTCTATCATATCATACAACATGATTAGTGACAATTGTATTGTACAACCTGATTCTTGTATGGGATGACCAAAACGAAATACCATAATTATTTCTCTAATCATATAGGATGATCCCCAATATCATATTAGACGATCAGTACAAACAAATGAATTATTCGTAGAGTGCAATGCTATTCATATTGGCTCAAAGAGTTATTTTAAACTAATTATACAGTACGATCATAGATCGTACTAGATGTTATGTACTACTAGAACTGAGTTTTTAGGGTTTTTCAAATCCGTTTATTTAAGCTTTCTCAAAAGACTCTGAAAGTGACTTAGACATTCATTGAGTCTTTTTTCTTCTTGAGAAAACTTGAAGAGAGAACCTTGACCTTGAGAGAAGAAAGGGTGAAGTTTGAGAGAGGGAGAAGATCCTTGTGGGTTTCAAGGGAGTGTGAGAGGGAGTTTCACATGGTTGATCCAGCAAACATTCACCTAAATACCATCATAGTCAATGTTTTTTTCTTGAGGGAACTTTGGAGAAGATTAATATCTCTTGTATCAAAAAAGACCAGGTTACTCTTCCACACCAAGGAAGTTGAAACCGATTCTTTGTTCTCTATAATCTCCAAAAGAGAGAAAAAAGTATTCTAGGTTCTCAGCCTTCACCATGAAGGTGAAAAAAGATTTTAGGTTTTCTACCTACAATGGGTTGGTGAAAAAGATTTTATGAGGGCTTCTCCACCTTGCAATGGGGGAAAAAAGAGAGACATTACTTTTAGTGCAATACCTAAAATGGAGGGTTCTGAGGAGTGGAAGTAGATCTGGTTGGACCAAACAACTATAAAATCTAGTGTGTTTGTTTTTATTATTTTATGCACTTTTTTTTATTAACCGTGTGAATGAAAAACTTTAATTTACTTGTTATTATGAAATTAATCTCTTTTGTATTAGGTAATTAAATTTCCTTTTTTGAGAAAATGAAAAAGTTTTAAAATGATTTTCTTTTTATTAAACAAATTAATTAACCCCCCCCCCCCCCCCCCCCCCCCCCTTAACCCTTTAATTAAGCTTAAAAATTCTAAAAATTATAATAAATTCAATTTAAATCTTAAAATAAATAAATAATATATAAAACTCTTTAGGATTTAACCGTCCATCTAATAAATTAAATGCCCTTTGACCAGACCCTTAATTTAAACTTTATTTAATTTTTAAGGAAAATTAATATAAATTTTAATTAAATATTTAAAAATTATAAAAAAAAAACTCAAAATAATTCTGAAATGCTTGGGAACACTCATATGGGTCATCCCTAAACTTTGGGAGCAGCAATTTCAAGAAGTTTGGAGCAAAACCAATAAAACCTTCTTAATTAACTAATTTAATAATTCAATTAAATACTCAAACGTTAAAAAATTATAATTAATTTTAGAAAATTCCAAATTCAACATACTCAAAGGCATTAGAACCCAATAACAATCTAGTACTTATTAATAATGTTAGAGCTCCAAAAATTGACCAAACTGAAAAAGTCACCATTTTGGTCAATTGTAGTTCAAAATTGAACCCAAACATAAAAAATGTATAACTTAATTTAGAAAAAATCAATTCTAGAAAATTTAATTTTTAATGATTAAGAAAAATATCAAAACCCCATATTTCAACTTTAAATAAAAAGTCAAATTTTAATCCCTTAATTAAATATATTAAATAATTTTAAAAAAATCCATTAATAAAATAATTGATTTAAGTTTTAGAAAACATCCACCTAATCATAAAATCAGTCAAACAACTACTTAATATTGAACAATCACTCTAAAGATGAAATCTTTAGAATATAATACCTTAAGCTGCTAGTTTATATGTTCTAATGAGGCATAATTCCTCAAGCCCATTGTGACAATGCCATAAATGGATTCAAAGGAGTATAAAACTTTAAAGTTAATTGATTATTAATAAATTAACTAAATTAAAATCTCTAATTTAACTACATCAACCTAGTTTTTAGGATGGACTACCATGGGCTATAAGATTTTCTTTCGATTGAGAGATCAGATGAGCCAATTACATGCAGTTGGATGGCATGGGATTGACCGGAACAATGGAAGAAATAATAGGTGAGCTTGCAAAAATTTAGGGGATAAGATGAGACATATATGAGTTTTCATCAACTAATTTGCTCCCATTCCCATTATTAACGAGACCAACAGAGGATAGCTTTGATCGAGGTGAGGAGTTGGGCTTTTCCTCACCGATAAATCTCTTAAATTTTGTATCAATTAACTCATTATTTAAAAAAAAAGGATTGGACTTCATTCCCAATTCATCGCCTATCATAACCAAGCACATCTATTTGGAGACATAACAGATTGGTTCCCAGGAGAGGAAAGAACTGGCGGAGGAGGACTAGAGGTGGGGAAGGAAGAGAACTGGCAAGAGATTTTTAAAAAGGTTATGGGAAGAATTTGTGATTGAACTAGTTTCACTACTAACCCCTGTATACCCGGAAATCTCTTTCTTATACCTAGTTTATAATGGGACAAAAGCAATTATCGTCAGCATACTCGATTGTTGTGGTCTTTACTCACAGGTGGACACTAGGCTACATGTCCTTAGGAGGCTTGGTTCCTCATGCTCACTATGATAATGCCACAAACCGATTGATAGAAAATTTAATTAATTCAATATTTAATTAATTCCTCATGCTCACTATCATCAATCAATTTAATTAAAAATTATCAACCCTCTTAATTTTAACTTATTAAATCAACTAATCCATATTGGTTACTACTAGGTAACACAGTCCTACTAGGTTATTAACTTAGCCCCAACGAAGGTGAAATAAACTTCATGATCGAGGTGTAAATAATGGTAGTAATCATTTAACACTAAAAAGTTAATTTTAAAATTGATATTAAAAAATTAATACTTCACCAAATCAATACACTTAACAACTTCAACCAACTACCCAACATAGGACATATCCAAACAATATAGTTCGATGCACATACATTAGATGGAATGCTAGGGCAAGTGATTCTAGTTTTAGGTTAGATCAATGTTTACTTCCTTGCTGATGTGTGCCATATTTTTTATAGATTTTGCTACATGCTGGTTGAATAGTTAATTGATGTGGTTATTTATTTATGTATTAATTTTATATAATCTAAAAATTGATGTGATGAGCTTTAGATTATCCCTAGGTTATGAGTAATTTGGAAGCTCATAGAATTCTTTGCATGTGGCCATGCTCATGGGGGGCTATAAGATCAAGGGGTCCTAATTAAAGATTAAAACTTACATATTTTTTGTAGGTACTAAAATGTTAATCCCCATTAACATTAAATGAGCATGGCCAAGCATGACTGTGATTTTAAATTTGAGCATACATTTATAAAGGCCTGGGACTATTGATTTTATTTACTTAGGATAGCTATAATTATTGTCTAGATTATTTTTTATTTTTCACAGTTTTAGTTTAAGTGAAGTGTATTAAAGATGAAGATAAAAAAAAAAAATTTCTTAGAAGATGATATTCAACAAAGGTGGATGAGATATTTTGCTAAACTTTTAATCAAGATTGTGATAATAAGATTGACTATAGTGACCTTAGCACCCTAAATGAAAATAAAGATTTCTTTTTTTATCGGCATATTAGTAAAACTAAAGTTAGAGAGGCTTTAAAGAAAATGAAGGGTGAAAAAGCTGTTGGACCTGATGATATTCCAATAAAGGTGTCGAAATGCTTAGGAGATGAAGAAATTTCTTGGCTTACTAAACTTTTTAATACTAATTTGAAGACAAAAAAGATGACATATGAGTGGATAATGAGTATGTTAATTCCTATTTTTAAGAATAAAGGTGATGCACAAGATTTTGTGAATTATAGAGGTATTAAGTTAATATGTCATACTTTAAAACTATGGGAGTGAGTTATGGAGCATTGGTTGCGGCGTAATACTAATGTTTCTCAAAATCAATTTGGATTCATGTTGAGTAGGTCTACTATTGAAGCCATACATTTATTAAGAGGTTTGATGGAGAAATATAGAGAAAATAAGGAGGATCTGCATATGATATTTATTGATATAGAAAAAGAATATGATAAAGTTCCAAGAGAAGTGCTATGGAGAGCTCTTGAAAAGAAAGGAGTCAATAATGCTTATATTCAAATCATTAAAGATATGTATGCAGGAGCTATTACTTGTGTTTAAACACAAGGTGAATTGACGAAGTATTTCCCTATTTCGGTTGGGTTACATCAAGGATCAGCCTTAAGCCCATATATTTTTGCTTTAGTCATGGATGTTCTCACTAGACATTTGTAAGAGGATATACCTTGGTGTATACTTTTTGCTGATGATATTCTTCTTGTTGATAAGACTAGAGAGGGAGTTGAAGGTAAACTTGAATTATGGAGGTCTACCTTAGAGTCTAAAGGTTTTCGCTTGAGTAGATCTAAAATGAAATATATGGAGTGTAATTTTAGTAGTAATATACCTAGTGAGGGGATTGTGGCTTTGGAAGATCAAGTCATTAATAAGAGTACACATTTTAGATATCTTGGATCTATTGTTCAGAGTGATGGTGAAATAGATGAGGATATTATCAGCAGAATTCAAGTTAGATGGTTGATGTGGAGGAATGCATCGAGCTTGTTAAGTGATAGAAATGTACCCCTCAAACTTAAGGGAAAATTCTATAAGATGGTAGTGAGGTTTGCAATGCTTTATGGTGCCGAATGTTGGCCATTAAAAGAGAAGCATAATACTAAGTTAAGTGTGGCAGAGATGAGGATGCTCAGCTGGATGTGTGGCTTTACCCTTAGAGATAGGATATGAAATGAGCATATATGTAAAAAGGTTGGAGTAGCTCCACTAGAAGATAAGATTAGAGAGAGTCTCCTTAGATGGTTTGGTCACATAAAACGGCGGCCTTCTGATGACCCAGTTAGGAGAGTAGAGGTATTGATTTGACTTATGTTAAGAAAGGTCGGGGTAGACCTAAAAAGACTTGGTTAGAAAATATTAGGAATGACCTTTCTTTATTAGATTTAAAATAGAATTTGACATTTAATATGACACAATGGAGAAAAAGAATTCATGTAGCCGACCCCAGGTAGTGGGATAAAGACTTGGTGTTGTTGTTGTTATTGTATATATAGTTATCTCAGAATTTTTTTTACTGCTGTCAAATATAATTCTTTTAGATTAGATTGAAATCTAGTACACAAATAAGTATTAAACATTATATCTAGTCTGCTAGTAGTCAAGTAAATCAATGATCCAATAATCCCTCTAAATTTCTTTTTGATTAACCCAGGATTTTTATAGGGTCCTTATCCAACTGCACTGAGGAACTAATTGGTGTAGTTACTAGTTTAGCATTATCCATTTCATATTTCTTAAGGATGTTCTTAATATGCTTTGACTGACTAAGAAAAGTTCCTTCCTCGTTTTTCTTAATGTTAAAACCAAAAAAATAGCTCAAATCTCCCATCAAACTCATCTCAAATTCACTACTCATTATTTTTGAGAAATCATCAGAAAGATTTTTATTTATAAATCTAAATATGATGTCACCAACATATATTTGTACAATAAGTATATCAACTCCTATTTTCTTCAAAAAGAGAGTAATGTTCACACTTACTTTCATAAAAAATCTATTTAATATAAAAGTGCTTAACCTCTCATACCAAGCCCTAGGTGCCAATTTTAGTCCATATAATGCCTTTTTCAATGTAAACACATGATTAAGGAATTTAAAATTTTTAAAATGCGGAGATTCTTCAACATAAACATCCTCATGTATCATCCCATTCAAAAAGACATTTTTGACATCCATTTGATATAATTTAAATCCTTTGATATAGGCAAAGGCTAATAAAACAATAATTGCTTCGTGAATCATTCATTTTATTTTTGAACACCCACTTAGTTTCAATAACACCTTGATTCATAGGCCTTTCAGTTAAATCCCAAATATCATTTCTAATAAAATGATTCAATACTTCTTGCATGGATAAAATCCAAAATTCATTCAAAAGTGCTTGAGTTATATTTGTGGTTTCAACCATTGATATAAAACTAGAATGATTCACTCTTTGCTAAGTTCATGCCTAGTCCTAACACCTTCACTAGGTTTACATAAAATCAATTCCTTAGGGTGATTCATAGAAAATTTCCATTCTCTAGGCTAAGGGTTTTCTTTTTCCACATTTTCTTCCAAACTCATCTTTTCAATTCCTTAATATAATCATCTTCCAACCTTGGCTCTTCCAAAATGCCAGATTCATCAAAAACAACATGTGTGGTCTCCTCAACTAATAAAGTTCTCTTGTTAAAAACTATATAAGATTTTCCAAAACTAAAGTTTCCAAGAAAAATTCCTTCATCATATTTTTGATCAAATTTTCTTAAAGGAGTTTTCCCATTATTATGTATGAACACCTAACATCCAAAAAAATACAAATGTGATAAATTTGGTATTCTCCCATAAGAAGTTCATAGGGAGTCTTACTTAATTTAGATCTAATGTTCACCCTATTCATAACTTAACAAGCTGTACTAACTACTTCAACTCAAAAATATTTTTGAAGTGAGTATTCTACCAACATGTCTTTAGCAGCTTCAATTAATGTTTTGTTCTTTTTCTCTAATACCCCATTTCGCTAAGGGGTCGTAGGTGCTAAAAATTTGTGATCAATTCCTTTCTCTTTATAAAAATCTTCAATTTTTTTATTTTTAAATTCACCTCCATGATCACTTTGATTTGATAAAATATTACATCCTAGTTTTCTCTAAATCCAACTTGAAAAACATCACAATTTCTCAAATGATTCACTATTATGAAATAAAAATTTAACTCAATTGAATCTAGAAAAATCATCTACAATCATAAATCTAAATACTTTACCTCCTATACTTACAGTTCTAACCGGTCCAAAAAAATCCATATGAATAATTTCCAATGGTTTGCTTGTCTTAAGATCCTTAATAGAATGAAATGAGGACTTCACTTGTTTTCTAGTTGACATGCATCGCACAGGTAATCCTTAGTAAAGTCTAGTTTGGGTATCCCTCCAACTAGTTCTTTTTGGGTAATTTTCCTAAAAATTTTCATGCTTGTGTGACAATGTCTCATATGTCATAACCAAGATTCATCAATAATGGTTTTAAGATAAAAAACACTAGAATATTTAATATAATTGAAATCAAGCATATACATATTGTTGCCCTAGTTCCATATAGTATATCATTTCCATTTTGGTTTAATATGCAACTAGTGGAAAAGCATTTTACACTATAACCCTTATCATATAGCTGATTAATATACAACAGATTATGCTTTAAGCCTTCTACAAGTAAAATATTCTCAATAAAAAAATTATTCAAATTTCCAATCATACATATGCCTACCACTTTCCTAGTGTTATTGTTTCTCAGTGTAACTTTGCCTCTTTTCGTAGCTTCCAACATTATAAATTGTGTTGTATCTCTAGTCATATGGCTTTCGTAAGCATCACGCTGGTCCAGGTACAAGATGCTCTCAAGAGTCATGTATGAGAGAGTTCTCTTCTTGTTATGCTGACTATTCAAAGCTCATCGGCCATCTACACACAAGGTGTGACTTCTTCCTCCATACTTTTTATTTCTGAAGAATCTGAAGCTAACTCCAGCCAAAAAATCTTTTCTGGATCTCTTTCTTAACCCTTCTTCACATTTGTTTTTCTCCTCCACCTTCTTCTTTACTAGGTTGTCTTTAAGAATTAGGGATTCAAATTTTAATGTGTTTCAGGCTTCCTGTATTCAATAGAAATACAATCACTTAGAACCTTAAAAAATTTATAGAACTAACTTTTATTCCACTATTAATCCTCTCTCTCCCTTTCTCTCTCTCTCTCTCTCTCTCCTCTCTTCTCTCTCTCTCTCTCTCGTCATACTAATATATATATATATATATTATATATTAATATATATATATAATATTCTTATTCTCAATCACTCCTCTCTTCTTCCCTCCCTCTCTTGCTTGCTCTCTATTATTCTCTATTGCTACATGGACTCTACATTTATTTAATTATTGATTGATATTAATTTTTTACATTGATTGTGCTTTAAAAATTGTATGGTTTTCTAGGTTTCTTTCTTCCATGTCATTTTAAATTTAGCCTAGAAATCCTCACATGCTAATGAGGGAACTTTAAAAACTTTTTTCTACTCAAATTATTCAAAAAATATCAGGCTTAGATAGAAAGATAAAAAATTTAAGAAGTAAGCTAAAGTTTGCTGAGAGTTCACATGCATTCATTCTAAAGTCTTCTCGGTTGAAACTTGTTCATTATGAATTAGATTGTT
>NW_021444952.1:0-203 GCF_001605985.2 Dendrobium catenatum
TCCACCTAACTATATAGTTAGGTAGAGACTCGTGGGGACGCTGTCTGGTCACTACCAACTCACCAACAGTCACTCTATGCTCTGTACTAATGAACCTCTGCACAAACAACTGTTCCATCTCAGCAAAAGTGCGAACAGAATCGTTGGGGAGATCGGCATACCACTCAAATGCCACTCCCCCTAAGCTACTAACGAACAATCTC
>NW_021444953.1:0-378 GCF_001605985.2 Dendrobium catenatum
CTCCTCATGAACTGAGTAGAGAGGATCAATGGCATATTGATCCATAAACATATGCGACTTTTTGTTGGATTTACCAATCTAATGTTTTTTCATTAATTTGATTAATTTCTCTATAATATAAGAACTTTGCATCTTTCCTAGATATAATAATAAGAGATAGACTAACATCTGATGCTTATGAGGTCTCCTTATTTGAACATATAATATCCAAGAATTGATTAACATCCCATATGTCCTTCACCTCTACCTCATCTCCATCTCTTTTTTATTCTCAACCCCAATTTCAATTGAATGAATTGTTGAGTCAAGAGCAAGTACCTTATCACTATCTTTCTTCTTCGCCTCCTCCTCCCTTTGAATAAAATTATGAATAAGATT
>NW_021444954.1:0-313 GCF_001605985.2 Dendrobium catenatum
TGGTTGTTTTTGCTACCTGTTGTAGCTTTTCTGTGATACTTTTTTGTGACACTTTTTCTGCTCTTTTCTTTTCTGCACTGTTATTGTGATCATTAGAATACCCATAGGTTAGGCACGCTTTTTCATACTAATGCTGTCTTCCTGTAGGTGGCCGTGCTTACACAGCGCTAAAAAGGGGGATAAAATTAATAATGTCATTTATAATTACTTTAGGTATCTGCTTCAGCTGCTTAGCCCCCAATAATTAGAGCACGGCCAAGTGATTGATTTAAGCACTTTCATTTACATATATAACTGCGTGGATGATTTTTGT
>NW_021444955.1:0-264 GCF_001605985.2 Dendrobium catenatum
GTCCCCATTATATATCTCATCTTTTATCAGACTTGCGCCACTAACCTTTATTTAAAGGAAAACTGAACAACCCACATTCCTCTGGAAGATATGTTGTCTCTACCATCTTGAATCATAATAGCCAAAATTATTAGCATGAATAGTAGAACTATTAAAACTTTGATGAACTCCATAAACTAAAGAATTTGTAAAGTCTCAAAGGGATCTAGGTTGATCTTCACCATCAATTTAAATAGCCTTTTTTCTAATTATTTTTTAGTTCTT
>NW_021444956.1:0-256 GCF_001605985.2 Dendrobium catenatum
AGAGGCATTCAGTCACCTTAAAAACACCTCAATCAAGATTTTGTATGATCTTATAAGTTTGTCCGCCTCATGATGAGTATGCAACAAACCTGAAGAAGAAACTACCATTGAATTTACCTTGAGGTTCCTTGAGAAAAAAGACTACCTTGAGTATTCAGAAAAGGAAAGTATTTTTAACTGATACTGATGCCAGGAACATGTAAACTAGGACCATAATTACTGAGGCAATTAGTTGAAATGCTTAATGTAATACCAA
>NW_021444957.1:0-778 GCF_001605985.2 Dendrobium catenatum
AAAGTGAGAGAGAAAGAGAGATAGAGAGAGAGAGACAGAGAGAGACAGAAAGAGCTAAAGAGATAGAGAGTGAGAGAAAGATAGAGAGAGAGGGAGAGAGAGATATATTGAGAGAGGGACAGAGAGGGAGAGAGCAAGAGAGAGAGAGCAAGGGATAGAGAGAGAGAGGGCAAGGGAGAGAGACGGAGAGAGAGTGAGAGAATGAGAAAGAGATAGAGAGAGAGGGAGAGAGAGGGCTGAACTTCTGCATTTGCATTCATCAAAAACAATTACATCAAGTAAAAATAAAGAGGGGCCAAGAAACCCCTAATCTAAAGCAAAAGAACTGCTATCATCCTCAAGAATATCCAAAAATTCTTGAGGAATACTTACATTTCTATCTCCTATATCCCAATGGAACGTGTCCTCTAAAGCTCTATGAGTACAATAATGTGCCGCCATATTAAATCTTCTATAGGTATGAACAAAAATGATCTGTTGGAATGAACTCAACCAGCTCCAATTGTCAAAATCGTCATGCTTTTGCTTCCAAAGTCTTTTAACTTTAAAATTCTGCATAAACTCAATAACAGAAGCATTATCACCCTCCACAATGATCCCCTTAAGATCAAACATCCAGTCCAAAGAAAGGTTCCCTATATATTGAATGGCCATCATCTCAACTTGAACACTGTCCCAATGGCAAAGGCTCCAACCAGCAGCTACAATAAGCTTCCCAAAGCTATCACGAATCACAATTCCCACTCCTCCTATATTAGACCTCAAAAGTGCACCATCA
>NW_021444958.1:0-237 GCF_001605985.2 Dendrobium catenatum
GGGAGCCTAAGGAGTCACCCCATGGGTTTAAATGAGAGTGAAATAATTTTGGTCAAAGGGTTTAGATAAAAGGAGTTATATAAGTCATTTGGTCAAACTTGTTTGACTTGGTCAATCAAGTTGACTTAGGACTAAGGGTTAGATTCTTTGAAATTTATTTGATCATATGAGTCTAATGGATAGGAAATTAAGGTGTGGAGGGGTCATTTAGGTCAAAATGACCATTTTGACCCTTAA
>NW_021444959.1:0-242 GCF_001605985.2 Dendrobium catenatum
GAACTCATAGTGGCCCTCATGAGTTCTAAAAGCGGTTTTGGGCACATCTTCTTTCTTTATTCGAATCTGATGGTATCCAGATTTCAAGTCGATCTTGCTGAAAATTACCATTCCACTCAATTCATCCAACAATTCGTCAATCACTGGTATGGGAAACTTATCATGTATTGTTTCCTTGTTAAGTGCGCGGTAGTCTACGCAAAACCGCCAACTGCCATCCTTCTTCTTTACCAATAGAACAA
>NW_021444960.1:0-1409 GCF_001605985.2 Dendrobium catenatum
AGTCCTTCACATGGATTTGTTTGGACCCATTAGCACTACCATCTTAGGGAGAAATGTTTATAGATTTTTTATTATCAATGACTACTCGAGGTTCATTTAGATTAAATTTATGTCACATAAGATGAAAGCTCATTAGGGATGTTAAGCCATTGAGAACTAACCTAAGGCTAACCAAGAGGGGGCTGAACTGGTATTTTAAAAACTCTTTCTTAGATCAAATCACAATAAGAACAAACCAAAATCACCACAAAAAAATAAGTGCGAAAAATTAAAATGTGGACGTATTAAAAAGAATATAAGGGTTTATAGTGGTTCGATCAACTTGACCTACGTACACTCCCTGGAGGCTCCCTCCAGGTATTGCACGAAGTAAGTTTCTCTCCTTTAGCTCCCACAGCTAGGCGAGAAGCCTTTACACCCAACTCCTTTTTACTAACCCCAGTGCGGTAGAGAACCGACTCCTTTTGCTTCCTCCTGAAGCGGACAGAGAACCGACTCCTTTTGCTTCCTCCTGAAGAAGGCAGATAACCCGGACCTTTTGCTGAAGTAGACCTCCCAAGAACCTCCCAAGAACAAAGGTCGAAGACCGGAGAAGACGACTTGGAACCTTGCTTGGAGTAACCCTTGTGAACCCTCTCACAAACTCCCCCTCACAAGTTCCTCTCTATCTCTCTCTCTCTCTCTCTCTCTCTCTCTCTCTCTCTCTCTCTCTCTCTCTCTCTCCCAAGGCTCTCTTAGGTCAAGACAGCAGCACTCAAGGTCTCATACATGAGAAAAATTGGATCCTTTAAATAGAATTTCTAGAACCAACATTATCATCCAGGATGATATGGATATCATCCTGGCTGATCAGTATAAATCATGGACTATCGTATTGAAAATTTCCCTGAATGGGGGTCTGGACGATTCAAAATTAGCTTGATTGTCCAGGATGATGTCACGATCATCCTGGACGATTAGTTCAAATCAGAGGTAAATAGTCCAGAACATCGCCCTGAATATGATCTGGCCGATGTTGATCATCCAGAAGCAACTAAGGTTTTTGAACTGATCATCCCGGATGATATTGAGATTGTCCTGGATGATGTGATTGTATTAATCATCCTTAATTGCTTTCCTTAATTGTATGATAAATTTAGGCATAACTGTATCAAATCGTCCAGGACAATACACGATCATCCTGGCCGATATCCAAAAATAAAGAATGCCTAAATAGATCATGTCGGTGAATTCTTTCTATTTTGAGCATATCATCCTGGCTGATACATGTATCGTCCAGGCTGATATCCTAATGACGGCTGCCTTGACTAGGAGTCCTGATTAGGGTTTTTATTTTAAACCCGATCGTCAAGGACGATATAAATATCGTCTAGGACAATATGAGTAAAAACAAAAATTCTAAATCAGTA
>NW_021444961.1:0-257 GCF_001605985.2 Dendrobium catenatum
TATATATATAAATATCAAGCTAATAACAAGTTGAGCGCAATCGAATCTCGACTCTTTAAGAGAAATAACTTAACATAATTGTTTAACATTAGCTCACTTAGGCTTCGTTTATGACAGTTTTCTTTTTTTTTTTTTTAAATCGTCTTAAAATTTGTGTACTAAAAAGTTATTTTAAATAGCAGTAAGAAAGTCATTCCAAACCAAGCCTTAGTGAATGAACAATTATGAGATTCTCAACCAACAAAAAAAAAAAAAAA
>NW_021444962.1:0-950 GCF_001605985.2 Dendrobium catenatum
ATAATACTAATGAAATTCATAAAAATTAACCACATTCCAAAAACAAATCAAATTTAAAACAAGTACAACATCCATTGATATTAATGAAAGGATTACAAATTTCATAATATCTAAAAACAAGTAAGAAAATACATTGAACTTAAAAGAAAAAACAAACATAAACACAAACACTTAACATTGAAACTGACACAATAAAAACATAAAATATGAATACAACAAACACACAGAAATTCATCTCTACTATTCTGGAGGAGGAGGAGGAATGCCGCCATAAAGGTTGAAGTAGGAGGCCATCAACATTATATTGGTACAGACGATCCAATTCGTTCAAAAAATAACGGCTTTTCGTAATCAACACAACTTACGATGCGTCCCTTCGTACAGGCTTTTTGACTTGACCGATCGTACAGACGAAATATTTTCGTACAGACGATCAAAAAGTAACTCATTTTAATGTCTCTTGAAAACTGTCCCCTACAATGAACCGACATCTGTTCGTCTGGACGAACGAAAAATTCGTACAGACGAAGTTCATTTTAAAAATTGTCTTATCCACTCAACCGCTCCATTCAATCGTCCCGACGTTTGAGAAAAAATATTTTTGTCCTGGACGATCGTCAGATCATACAGACGATCTAATTAAAAACTGCTCTCAAAACGGTTAAAATTCGCACAAACTGTTCTTTCACATATCGTCCCGTACGAAACCAGATTCATCCCGGACGATTTCCTCCAATTTTTTAATTTTAATTTTTAATTTAAGAAAATCAAACTAAACATTAAAAAAACACAGAAGACATAAAACAAAACCATAGACCCAAAAACAATTCATTCAAAACACACAAAATTTCACAAAATCAAAAATAAAACAAAACAAATATCAATGTTGAAAAGACATTTTGTTTAGGCATTTAAATCAATGACACCAAGCCTTGTTCTTAAAGTACTGA
>NW_021444963.1:0-967 GCF_001605985.2 Dendrobium catenatum
TTAAACAAATCATAAAAGTTCAGTAACATGCCTCTAGATCAACCATTAAGCCTCTTTCTTTAGTTAAGCTTGCAACTAATTTCTTTACACAATACATGAATTATTTTCATGAATCATAAAATATTTTATATACATATAATGTAATGTATATATTATAATCACCCGTCTCGAAAGTATCTTTTGTACTGATCATGTATAATTTGTTTGGCCATTCCTTTTCCATTTGGTTCATAAGAACCACATTAATCATTTGGTTTATAAGAACCACCATTATCAATGCTCAGAAGAGCATCTCTTTACCAAAGATATCTCCGCATCAATATGCACATACATTCATTCTATAATTATTCATAGGAATATTCTTATTCGTGCATAAGGTCAATTGTCTCCTAATGTGCTACATGATTTCATGATAGCATGAGAAAAAAATGAGCTAAGTACATTCTTTATTCACCACTTTAGAAAGAAACAAGTGCATTATATACTATCACATAAGAGATATACTTGCAATGTAAGATAACACATTGTCTCTAAACCATTACCAAATGAGTTGATATAATTAGGCAACCCTAGAAACATGTGCATAATATTAAGAGCATAATAAGATATAAAAGCAGAACGATTGGAAGAATGTTAAAAATCTTCACAACAATATAAAACATGCTATGGTGGAAAGGATTGGAATTTTCTTCTAAATTTAAAAATGCTATATTTACCTACCTCAATACAATGTGCTCTGCCAAATATTCTTAAAACTCTTACTTTCCACGTGTTCAACACCTAAATGAAACACACACATGATTCCCTACACTCATTATAAATTTAAAATAAATACTATTTTCGAAATTACCTTAAAACCCTAAATTTGGAAAACACATTTTCATTTATTCCCTCACATAAAAATGTCAAACTCTCCCTTACATCTAATTCATAATTACAACAACAACAACATCAAGCCTTTATCCCA
>NW_021444964.1:0-319 GCF_001605985.2 Dendrobium catenatum
TCTTCTATGTTAAATGTGGGATTAATGTTGAAACCTACGGAAAGGTCTAGTACGTAAGCATTGTCATTCACCTTTGAAATTATCTTGAACGGTCCGGCGCTTCTCGCATGCAGCTTCTTTGCAGATCCAGGAGGAAAACGCTCCGGACGGATCCGAACCATCTCAAAGTCTCCAATTTCAAATCTTTTAGTTCTTCTTTTATGATCAACCATAAATTTATAATTTGCATTACTTTGATACCAAATATGATGTGAAACTACTAGGAGTTACGATTAAAATTAGAAAGAGAATTGTTTAAGTTCGCTATTATAAGTTTATT
>NW_021444965.1:0-306 GCF_001605985.2 Dendrobium catenatum
ACATTTTAGGATAGAAATATATAACATAGAAAATTTAATGACACCTCACCTTAGAATTAGTGAATATTTTTAAATTAAAATTCAATCAATTAGAAAACATTAGCCAATTATTGATCTAGGACATATCAAAACCACATAACCTATTGCACACACTTAGATTTGTTTGCTAGGACAACCGACTCTAGTTTTAGGTTAGGCCGGTGTTTATTTCTTTACTGCTGTGTGACGGGTTTTTTCTCGAGTTTCATTGCAAGCTGGTTGTAAAATGCTGGTGTGTTTGTTTATTTATTTTTACTACACTCTGTG
>NW_021444966.1:0-307 GCF_001605985.2 Dendrobium catenatum
TATTAAGCACTATAATACTTAATTAGTAATTATAGTGACGGTAATACAACTAATTTGATAGCCCATTGTTAATTATTTACATCTGATCATGACAGTAATTATCATAAGCCAAAAGACCACATGGGACACTTGCAGCATACTTATTCTTCTCTCATACTTTTAATATCTAATGATAATAAAATAATATTGATGCTAGTTACTGATATCGAATGCAAAAGAGAGAAAGTAAACATGACAAAAGCTACATGGTAAAGTGAAATAAAGTAATAAAAAAAAAGTGGGTAAAGACAAAAGTGTTCACATGAAA
>NW_021444967.1:0-1180 GCF_001605985.2 Dendrobium catenatum
ATCCCTTATGATATCTTTCGTAATGGTATTGTTGATCATATTACAAATTTCTTCATGATTATGATAAAACGATTAATTACTTCACATGTTATGTCTATTAGTTGTGTACCTGATAGCTACATTATTTATATCAATGAACATGGTGACTGCATACCATCTCATATTGACAGTCATGATTTCGTAAGGTCATTCTCTATAGGTGTCATTTTTAAGCAAGTGCAATATAATATTTGGACACAAGATAAAAATTGTTGGACCTAGTGAATTCATTGGATCAACTTCAATTTCCCTTCAAGTTAAGTAAAATATATTTTTTTTCACCCCATCATATTTTAATATTTTTTTAATTAAGTTGTATCATATAGTCTTTTATGAATATTAGATAATTTAATACCATCTAGATTCTTAACTTCTAATATCAAATATTCATATATGTGCTTGTTTTAAATGGTAATGAAGCTTATCCTGGTAAGCATTGTATTCCCGTGGTTTCCTACAAGAAGTTCGTAATTTAATTTCATTTTCAATTAAACATTTATCTTGAATTCCTTATTAACGTTTTTTTTTTCTTAAATTTTGTAGGATTTTGATTACTTTTAGAAAGATGGATAAGGCAAAGCATGCAACCACATAACTTCAAGCTTGATTCAAATTTTCAAAATATAAAGTTTTCTTATTTTAGTGATGCTTCTAATCATACTATACAAATAAAAAGATGACCTTATGGGATGACAATATATGATCATTTTTCTTTTTATAATAGTTCCATTTTCATATACATATTTGCAATGTAAATATTGTATTTTTCTTTTTATCTTCATTTAACAACTGCTATATTTCGTGATTGATTTGTAGTTTTATGATTGTTGTGACCCTCAAGCTATTTTAATGATATAGCTGATTTAAGGTTTATTTTACATTCATTCTTTTGTAATTGCTTCAAGCATTTGAGAATTGATAAATGATCTGAGGGTTATGCTTCAAACCTGATTAACTTCATTAATTCCTTTAACTATTGATAAGATCACATATTGGTTGCGATTTTTTTCATTCCTTAAAAATTCACTTTTTTTTTTGTTTAGAGGAAATTTATTAACTTTTTTAGGAAAGATAAATGAAATAAATTGAAATTGTTTTATAAACCTTAAATGGTTGTTTTTATGTATATGATTTCTTATTT
>NW_021444968.1:0-371 GCF_001605985.2 Dendrobium catenatum
ACTTGGAAGCCGTAGGTGATCAAGTGGTTTGATAGTGTGGCGTACCATTCGCGAGGGGACTGTTTGAGACCGTATAAAGCTTTCTTTAAACGGCATACGTGATTAGGGTGAAGTGAATCCTGAAAGCCTGGTGGTTGTTGCATGTAGACGACGTCGGATAGGTGACCGTGGAGGAAAGCGTTGGAGATGTCTAATTGATGAATGACCCAATTGTGGTGTAGAGATAGAAGGATCAGGACGCGGATGGTTGGCATTTTTGCCACTGGGCTGAATGTCTCCGTATAGTCTATGCCGTATTCTTGATCATATCCCTTGGCGACGAGTCTGGCTTTGTACCGTGAGATGGAGCCGTCGGAATTGTGTTTGATGCG
>NW_021444969.1:0-288 GCF_001605985.2 Dendrobium catenatum
TCTTGTGAGAAGATCTGTCATGGAGATCCGGTTCTCTATCGATACTTGGAGAGTGTGAACAGAGGAAGGTTTCGCTGCCTACACTTGGAGAGTGTGAATAGCCGAAGGGTTTGCTGCCTACACTTGGAGAGTGTGAATAGCCGAAGGGTTCGTTGCCTACACTTGGAGAGTGTGAATAGACGAAAGGTTCTCTGCCCACACTAGGAGAGTGTAAAAGGACGATGGTTCTCTGCCCACACTTGGGATTGTGCAAAAGGATGATGGTTCTCTGCCGCACCGGGGAGTGGT
>NW_021444970.1:0-621 GCF_001605985.2 Dendrobium catenatum
TAATCTTAGGAAAAGGATCCACCAGCTCTTAGGTTTTATTTTCCTTTCTCTTGTAGCTGTTTTGAGAAGTAGCGAGCTGGATGATCCTTTTAAGGACCTTGTAACTATTTTTTTGAAATTAACACGTAGGCCCTTCTGTGGGTTTTAACAAAAAAAAAAGAGGAATGCTATACTTTTCAAAAAATAAGAAAATCTTAAGAAATATTTTTTATTTTGATACTATTTCCTCAATATTAATAGAAAGGTTATAAAACATGATTAAATATCCCCCAAGATTTCAATTGGTATTGTTTCCTTGCTACTATCTATCGCAGTTTTTTATTATAAAATTTTCTTAAAAATAAGTTGACCAAACGAAGCCTAAAACAAATTTTATCCGCTTAAAAATGAATTGCCAATTTTAATAAAAGCTCCAATATTATTGAATTCATACACACATTTTTTTTAATAACACTTTACTCTCCAAATAAACTGAAATAAAAATTTACATCAAAATCTTTTTTATTTAATAGAAAAATCAATATTTTCCAAACCAAAAATACACTGAATCATCTTCCCAATTAGCGCTGAAAACGAACCAAATCGGGCCAAACTTTGGCATGTTAATCTTCGAGCTCGTTT
>NW_021444971.1:0-210 GCF_001605985.2 Dendrobium catenatum
TTTGATGAGTTGCTGACGCCAGGAAGAGTTGGGAACACACAAGCAATTGGCCTTAAATAGAAATCCATGTCTTAAGCTGTAGTCACTGTTGGGTGTCCCGTCAATGCACTGCTTCCAAAAGACAGCGAAATCAGCGTCACTCTCATAGAAATTTTTCATCTCCTGAAGACCAGTGATCTCGGTTTGCAAACTAATCAACATAGCAGCTCT
>NW_021444972.1:0-232 GCF_001605985.2 Dendrobium catenatum
AGGACTGTTGGTTCGAGGACTTACAGTGAGAGATCAGAGAATCGAGCTGCTGATAGAGCTGTCAGAGATCAGAGAGAGACAGTTGCGCCACGACCTCCTGCACTTCCTCCAGTGGTGCCACGTGTTTACAGTCTACAACATCATCTAGATCAACAACGACCAGAAAGTTCTACTGGTAAGATTGATTTGACTAACCGATTGATTGATTGACATTTGATCATGCATATTGATA
>NW_021444973.1:0-294 GCF_001605985.2 Dendrobium catenatum
AAATTTTAAATTCTAAAATTTTAGAGGGTTCATAAATTAATTTTTTTTATACAAAAATACTATTTATATAATTTACTTTATATGATATATAAAAACTTAAAAAAATAATTAAAGTGAGTATTAGTTTGCTCTTGCCCACTTAATTCGACCTTTCATTTTACTATAAAAGCTTAATGTGTTTGTAACATATCAAATTATATCACTAATCAAATGAAGTCCAAACTTTCTTTATAACACTTTGGAAAGGGCTTCAATGTCAATGCCTTTTGCCCCACTTAATGAAGCCTGAGCAGG
>NW_021444974.1:0-758 GCF_001605985.2 Dendrobium catenatum
AAATGCGCTCCGATACCGCGGGATCTAATCCGAGCCATTGATCGAAATCAACGACTGAGATTTCGTCTTCAACCTCCCGCACGTATCCGAGATCGTAAGGCTTCTCCAGTGTGATTCGGGGGATCCCGCCTGCGAACTCCGATGAAATTTCACAGGGAGGATCAAGATAGTGGAAACCTTCAATCCAACAGCGAAAATCCGTTGGGGTGAAGGTTTTCTTCACACTTGACCGGACTACCTAGCTAGGGAGCTCGGGATGAAGGGATTACCACAGAGAAGATCTCAACGAATGAGCTTCTCTATTAGGAAGCTTCAGGGGATGATGGCGAACTGATATCCTTCAAACGTTGAAACCGGAGGACGATCGGGGGTGTGACTTCGAGCGAGATGCCGAAAGCTTTCATGGGCGCTTGCTCGAACGGATGAAGGGATCGATCTGGGAGCTCGAAGGGAGAGCCTGGGAGGTCGAAGGAGCTCTCGGAAAGGATTTCGAGCAATTGAGAATGCTTCTTGCGGTCTGGGGAGCTCGAGCCTATTCGTCCATCTTTCGCGGGCTTGGACGGCCGAGATTGAGTTGGAGGGGGCTCGGATTGATGCCAGGTGGAAGATAGCGACGTTCTAGGGAGGTCGTGGGGATCAAACCAGTGGGCAGCAGCTTTGATCTAGGGGTTATCTGGGGGGACCACCGGAACTCATTTTCCATTGGTTCTGACCGCCGCCAGCCATGGTTTGGGTCAGGTTGACTGGGGGAGGCCGAT
>NW_021444975.1:0-229 GCF_001605985.2 Dendrobium catenatum
AGCTTCATCAGGCTGTGCAGCTGCTAACTGAGCCATGAAAATATCCGGATCTAACAGAGCTTTGATTAACGCTTCCCTCATTTCTTTGGAAAGAATCAAGGCATCGTAAATGCTCAGTTTGGCAGGTAGCTTCCTGAGATGAGCTAGGACATTGTAATCGACCTTGGGCATTCCACTCTCAATTGGATTCTGAAAAGGAACGGGTTGAGGTGGAAGAGAAGACTCTGGA
>NW_021444976.1:0-241 GCF_001605985.2 Dendrobium catenatum
GTGTCCGCGCCGTACCCGTGTCCTATATTTTCAAAAAGCCGTGTCCCGTGTCCATGTCGTGTCGTGTCCGTGTCGCCGTGTCCGTGTCCGTGCATTATAGTAATGGGGAAAGGGGCTAATTATTCAGTCATTAAGAGATAAAACTAAAGTATGAAGATACATAACTTGGTAGGGGAAAGCCGCTAGATATTTGATGTGAAACGTGATGCATGGAAACAAGAACTGCTTGGGGATTTTAATA
>NW_021444977.1:0-236 GCF_001605985.2 Dendrobium catenatum
AATACGGATGTTATTTTGGGTATTCAGTGGTTACAAAATTTGGGGGAGATGAAGGTCAACTGGAAGACCTTGATGTTGGAGTATGGTGAAGGGGAGCATCGAGTTGCTTTGCATGGGGACCCCAAATTATGCCGATCCAAGGTGGCTTTGAAGACTATCCTCAAGTCTCTTAGGAGTAAGGAGGAAGGATTTCTGGTAGAGTTATGGCGATTGGAGGGTGGTGAGCCAGTTGAGCA
>NW_021444978.1:0-283 GCF_001605985.2 Dendrobium catenatum
TTCTGATATGGACGATGAGGAAGCAGCTAGCTTGCTGGCCAGGGTTGGTTGGCAACCTGGTTGGCCCTTTGATTTATTTTGTCCAGTGGAGGGCCCTGCCCTGACAACCCGAAGTTGGTCTGAGTCTGACTTTATCAACCCTTATCCAATTTGGTTTTTGCTTTGTTTTTACCATTTTCATGTAATCATTTGATGTGGCCACCTACGTGGTCTTCCCTTGTACTGTTCTTTTTATGAATGTATTCCTTTTTTTGTCAAAAAAAAAAAAAAAAAAAAAAAAAAA
>NW_021444979.1:0-266 GCF_001605985.2 Dendrobium catenatum
GGTTCCAATTTGCAGTCTGATCGTGTGGACCTGAAACATTATCACATAAGGCAATCATAGAGAAATAAATGTTTGCTATCATTAAAATCATAAACCATAGATCCACAACAGAAATCGGCAAAACAAATTTAAAGGAAGCGTGTTTAGGTTTTAAAGAGTTATAGGCTTGGTGATGTATTTATACACATTCTTAAACCTTCATATGTATACATGTTTGATATTACGTGAGGTAAATGAATTGTATTTGAAAGGTAAACTGTGATTTT
>NW_021444980.1:0-217 GCF_001605985.2 Dendrobium catenatum
CTGACAATCCGCTCCGACCTTGATATTTTGTGATAATCAAGTCCTCATCCACATTACCATGAATCCTATCTTCCACAATCGAATATAACATATAGAGATCGATTGTCATTTTGTTCGTCACAAGATTGCCAATGGATCTGTCAAGCTTTTACCTATCAAATATGCACATCAACTGGCCCACATGTTCACTAAAGCATTGTCTCTCACCACATTATCA
>NW_021444981.1:0-285 GCF_001605985.2 Dendrobium catenatum
AAATCTAAGAGATCTCAAATTTCTGTCAAATTCAAGATGATCAAATCCTAGGAAAATCAACTATTTAATCCATACAAATCAAAAGGAAACCCCTAAACAGTCCCTACATTCAAATTTCCGTCTCAAAACCCTCAAAAAAGCTTCCTAAAATGCTCCTCATGAGCAGTCGGCTCGCCCGATCTCCGCAGTAGGCGGAGATACCGCGATATTTCGAGAACTGCCGGTCCCGTGCGAACTGGCTGGACCGGTCCAGCGGACCGGTCTAACAATACTCCCCTCCCAAAG
>NW_021444982.1:0-432 GCF_001605985.2 Dendrobium catenatum
AGCTAAATCTCGTTCATCGAAAGTCCATTCAGTAAACGAAACTTCAATTTTAACACCATTAATTTCACGAGAAGGTGGAGAATAACCTTCTTTAATAAGCATCCACTGCGATAATCAGTAGATTGTAAAAACGTTGACATGCGGGTTTTCCAGAAATAAAAAGATAAGTTGTCAAACAAGGGAGGTCGTGTAATAGAATAACCTTCCGTAGTGTTATGATTCCCAAGGTTAGCCATAGATCAAAATTCAAAAAGTTTTCAAACTTGAAACTTTTGAATCCCGCTCTGATACCACATGAAAGTTTGTTAGGGATGTTAAGCCCTATAGAAATGGCACAAGCTAACCAAGAGGGGGGGTGAATTGGTATTTTAAAAAATTTCTATTCACAAAGAACAAAAATCACATAAACCAAAATCACACCACGAGAGAAAT
>NW_021444983.1:0-215 GCF_001605985.2 Dendrobium catenatum
TCCCGGTCCTCCCTCCGACGCTGGTATCCGAGTTCGTCGTCATAATCCCCCCTTCTTCTTTCAAAATCAGCACATCGAGGCTGAAATTCAGCACCTCGACGCTGATACTCTTCTCTCCTTTCTCCAAAATCTGCACTACCTTCATATTCCCCCCGTCTGCCTCCAAAATCAGCACCTCAACGCTGAAAATCAGCACCTCGACGCTGAAAATCAGC
>NW_021444984.1:0-281 GCF_001605985.2 Dendrobium catenatum
GGCGTGACACTTGGATCGCGTATCCAAGAATCCGCCACCGAAAGGGCCCAGCGAAAAGGAAAACAAATATGGAGGCCAAGGCCTTATGAAGAAAAGTTTACAGGTATGACATCTGGATTATATTTCCAGAGATCCGCTAATAGAAAAATCCAACAAGAATGGATTCCAAAAAAGATCTTTGCTGATAATACTTATGGTGGTCGACACTTTGGAGAATCTTCCAAAGGATCCCATCATCATTCAACCATAGCTTCTGAAGAGGAGAAGGTGCTCAATTCTGA
>NW_021444985.1:0-873 GCF_001605985.2 Dendrobium catenatum
ATACCTTCAGTACATTAAGAACAAGGCTTGGTGTTAATGATTTGAATGCTTAAATAAAAATATTTTTACAACATTGATATTTATGTTTTCTTAGTTTATTTATTTTTATTTTTATTTTTGATTTTGTGATTTTTTTGTGTGTTTTAAATGAGTTTATTTTAGAGTCTGTGTTTTTATCTTTGTTTTCTATATTTTGAATGTTTTGGTTGATTTTCTTTAATAATAAATTCAAAAATCCAAAATTTTGTGGAAATCGTCCAGGATGAAATTTTTTGTACTGGACGATGTGTGCGAAATTCATTTTGTGAGAATTCTAACCGTTTTGAGAGCAATTTTTAATTAGTTTGTCTGTACGATCTGATGATCATCCAGGATAAATTTTTTTTTCTCTCAAATGTCGAGACGATTGAATGCAGCGGTTGAGTGGATAAGAAAGTAATAATTGTGAAGTTCATCCGTACGAACTTTTTCTTCGTCCAGACGAACAGACGTCGTTTCATTGTAGGGGACAGTTTTCAACGGACATTAAAATGAATTAACTTTGGATCGTCTGTACGAAAGTTTTTTGTCTGTACAATCGGTCAAGTCAAAAAGCCTGTTCGAAAGGACGCATCGTAAATTGTGTTGATTACAAAAAGCCATTAAATTTTGGATGAATTGGATCGTCTGTATGAACTTTTTTCGTCCAGACGAACGTTAATTATCGTCCAGGATGAATTATTTTTGTCCAGGACGAATATATCATTTTCTTTAAATATGAAGGCTTTCTAACTTAACAATCACATCTCCAAACTTCACTTTTAATCCCTTTCTACTTCAGATCAACAATGGCCTCTTCAAGCAAGAGACAAAAGGTGTTGGCAAAGAAACCCC
>NW_021444986.1:0-1096 GCF_001605985.2 Dendrobium catenatum
ATATTTAAATTGAATTTTTTTTTAATCAAATCTAGGACCATCTAAACTCTGATTTTAATAAGCTTATATTAAAATAAAATGTCTTGACAAGACGAACTCATCGACGCCAAAGTGATACAATCTGACAACAAATTATTCCAAATAAATCATTTAAAAATAATTAGGAACTTTGGGATATTATATGAGTGGCCAAATGATCTTAAATCTTGTATGTTTATAGTTAAATATAATGTCTAAATGAGACAAACCAACAATCCCAATATTGCTTAATTCCAGTGTCATTAAAGCACTTAAATGTTAAAACAAATAATATATGATAGAGGGGTCACTCTCATTACTTTCAAAGAGTTAGATTTCAACTATATTTATGATATAGTGGTTCATATTTCAACTCTATTTGCAAAGAGTGTCGCTCTTAATTCAAAAAATGGACCCCAACTATTTGCATAAAGAGGACCTTCAGTTTTAGATTCTAGAGAACATTGAAACTTGACATCTATCGAAGCATCGCGTGAGCATTGTCGTTGAACAACTAATAACAACAAACCACAACCATCTTGCCACCCACCATCTAACTAGCATTGTTGGACTGTTGACATCCAACCACTGCCATTGGATCATCAATGTTGAGCACCATTATTTGACCAATCATCGTCAAACACCGCCCTTCGACCATAAACTATGATCCTTTGATCCATAGCATGGTCCTCCAACCATTATCATTTTAATATGATGCTTCAATCACCATTATATGATTATGGTCCTCCAACTATATTCACCCACTTTAATTCTCTGACCATCATTGCTTTACAATGGTCTCCCAACAACCATGGCCCAACCTTAGTCAGTTGACCACCATCGCCCAACTATAGTCATCTTAATACTATCACCCAATTATTGACACTCGATTATCATCACCTAATTATGGTTCTCATACCACTATCACTCAAGTAAGGTTCATCAACCACCATCCCAAACTACGATCATCGAATCACAATCACCCGATAAAATTCAATAATATTACTGTCAAAATATCCATAAAAATCATATCTATCACATACTAAAAGTTACAAGGTAAAAACTTGATAAATTAGGA
>NW_021444987.1:0-974 GCF_001605985.2 Dendrobium catenatum
ACTATATCGAAACGCCAGGGTGAGTAGGAATTGGAAGGTGGTGGAAGCAAAGAGGCCCATTACCTTGAAATTGTGAGCAACCTGATTAAGCATTTTTGAGGGAGAAATTTTACAGGTTGTATATCGGTGGTAGGCTTTCTCATTTTCAGTATTCAGGAAGCGAGCAGGTTGGCGACTCGATGAGGACGAGCTTCCAGCAGTCATCCGACCTCGCTTAGACATTGCAAGAGGGCACGAAAATGTGTAAAGGAGTGAGTGAGGAGAGGTTTGAGTGAAAAGAACGGCCTAGGCAAGGGTACTTATAGGAAATTTTGGAAATCATACAGTACAATCTGGAATCGTACAGTACGATATACAATCAATATTCTGACCGCTTGTTTCGGGAAAAGGCAGTCAAATCGTACAGTACGATAGGTATCGTTTATTACGATCAGGCAAATTTTGATCATCCCGAGGCCTCAGTACGACCTTTGACCAAAAGTTTCGTAATGTACGAACAGGTGTATCGTACAGTACGATACATAATAAATATGGTACCAAACAGCTTTAACTCAAATTTGTCCTTTGTGCTGATGTGGATCGTACCGTACCAAAAAGGATGTATCGTACAGTACGATACTCAATAATGTCGTACCAACCGGATTTAATTTGTCCCAATCCGTTGCTGACGTGGATCGTATTGTACGAAGAGGAGATATCGTACAATACTGTGGGCAATTATGCGGGAAGATTATCGTACAGTACGATGTAGGTCGTACAGTATGATTAACAGAGCCGAAATCTGCTTGTTGGTGGACATTGAGATGTATCGTACAGCATGATGTATGTCATACAGTACGATGAACAGTCAATGCAGAGTTTTGGTGTGGTGAGTGTGTGGTGATCAAGAGCAGCTCTAATTTTTTTTTTAATGCATTCCTCAAGGTGCTAAAGGTGTTGAAAGCTAAAGGTTTTGTGAATATGTCTACCAATTG
>NW_021444988.1:0-235 GCF_001605985.2 Dendrobium catenatum
AGGGGTTCACAAATATTTTCAATGCCGTTCCTAATATCCAAAAATCCAGAAAATTCCAAAAAATCCCAAAATTCTAAATAAATTCCAAAATCCCAAAAATATTTAAAAATGAAATCAATTTATCAACGCACTTAAAGCAAAATCCATCCGCCCTCTGCAACAGTTTGTCGAGGCGGACAAATTAAAATTTACTCTAGCTCATAAAGAGCCAAATGCCTAATCAAAAATATCACTA
>NW_021444989.1:0-293 GCF_001605985.2 Dendrobium catenatum
TTACTATTTGACATAACAGGTTCTAGAAGAATCTAAGAGGCTATTTGATTTGTTGCTTTTAGAGCGTAAAGTATTCCAAATGCAGGGGTTTTGAAGGTTTGAAGTAAAATGAATGTAGAGTGTAAAAGTAGTGTATTCCAAATACGCCAGCTAGTGCATTTTCGGTGTATTTGGAATTTCTCATATTTGGGCGATTTCCAAATACACCACTAACGCACCGACATTGCCACCACCGGTTGTCCTCCACCGCCGACCGTCTGCCACCTACGGCCACCACCACCGAACACGACCAC
>NW_021444990.1:0-325 GCF_001605985.2 Dendrobium catenatum
TTTCATCAAATAATACAAATTATCTACTGTTTTCGTGATTTTGTGCGGATTTTTGTGAAGATTTCTCGCTGTTTTTCAGAGATTGATAGGAAATACTTGAGATCTACAAGTGTTTCCTATCAAATTGGTGATGGGGACATCAGCAGCGATTTTGACACATGTACCTTCAGGAGATGCGGGAGATCGACGGCCACGATCATGATTTGTATTTTCATCATTTTATGTAGTAGTTTATTTTTATTTTATGTTTTTCCGTTTTTACCCTTATGGGTATTTGGTAGCTATTGCAGCCCAAGGGGCATTTTAGTACTTTATTTTCTTTGTC
>NW_021444991.1:0-231 GCF_001605985.2 Dendrobium catenatum
TATTCATTTTATAATAAGTATTTTTTCCAAGCATAGTTGTATGATTTTACATGAATGTAATAAATTTTTTAGTGTTGAATTTCTTCTTAAATTGGAAAAATAAGATGTTAGAGTATGAATTTAGTATGTTACTTCATATTTCAATATCAATTTATACTTGACTATCTTTTTTTAAGGATATGGTGAATCATAAATCGCATCGAAAAATGTGTTGCTCAATTTCATGATTTT
>NW_021444992.1:0-258 GCF_001605985.2 Dendrobium catenatum
ATCAGTCCTTTATTAGGAAATTTAGAAATTCCGTAAATACCCGGAACTTAGAAAATTCATAACTTTGCCTAGAAAACTCCAATTACAGTGTACTACATGGCTAACTACTCGTATTAAGGTCTGGTATTTTTATAATGTGTTAGGAATCCCAAAACTAACCTATTTCACATAATAACCTTTTAGACCCTTAGCTTAGTTCATAGGAGGACCCGGAACTTTTCAAAATTGGCTAATATCACTTAAACTTTAAATATCATT
>NW_021444993.1:0-547 GCF_001605985.2 Dendrobium catenatum
GGAATATGATGTTTGAAAGAGTTTGTGTTTGGCATTTACATTTAAAGATTAGTGTTTGAATTTCTTATTTATTTTAAAGGAAAAAAATAATTTTATAAATGATTTTGAAACGTTTTTAAATAATACGCATAACGAAAGCACAAAATACGCATTAAGTATGCATAATACACGCACAAAAATGCACATATTACACATATAGTACGCATAAAACACACACACATTCTATTAAATATTTTAGGTTACTTATATTTAGTATGGAGTATGGACTGAGGAGCCGTGACATGAATAATAATTTTTATTAGTTGTGGACTGACGGGTGGCAGATATGGTTGGGGAGGGTGGGTTGAATTTTTATGAGCCATTATTTACATTTTATTGCTTATTATTGCTCAATATTAAATTTTTCACTATATAATGCGGGAATGCTTGTCTTATGGTAATGCATGGTTTTTTCAAACATAAGTAATGCAGGCTTGACAGAAGGTTTGATTTTTTACTTCAGAGGTTAGTGGTTGCTGTTAGATTTTTATTCTTTTGAGGATGAGGA
>NW_021444994.1:0-635 GCF_001605985.2 Dendrobium catenatum
TTAGTTGGTTACTAATGCAATGCATGCTAGTTGAAACGCTGCCAATGACTCACCGACAACACCGGCCGCCACGGGTCCACCGGAATCTAACCACTGCCCAGCCACCTCCGACGTTGGAGTCGCCGTCCCCATTGGTAAATCAAACGCTGACGAAATCATCTCCACAACAGATTTCTCCACCGATCGCGCGACGAAGCTGGCAGTCAAACCGAGGATTGTGGAGAGGATTTTGAGCGATGTGGAGAAGACTCGGAGGAAAAGCCAAACGACGCAGCTGATTGGATCGAGAGCTGAAGGGTCCTCCGGTCGCCTGCGTCGGGCAAGGCTCTTCTTCTGCAGCTGGACAAAGCGGAGGGAAATGTGGATGCGGCCTTTGGGGGAGGAATTAAGGCCGCTGTACATGAGGTCGATGTCTCCATGAGAAGCAGTACGCCTTGCCGGCGAGGGAACGACCCACGGCGGCTCCGGCGCTGCGATTGCGCGCACGGAAAGAAAGAATTTCCGGCAGGACCCAACCGCGTTGGTGTAGGAAGGTTTACTGGAGATGGTTTTAGGATCTGCAGAAATTATAGAAGATGGGAGAGTTCCGCGTTCTTCTCCGCTCCGTCTCCATCGCTCTCGAATTTGAAAATGCA
>NW_021444995.1:0-203 GCF_001605985.2 Dendrobium catenatum
TTTTTATTTGTGCCTCCTCTCTTTTTGATAATGTCAATTGGGGAGAACGTATTGTTGAATTTTAGTATTGTTATCGTGTTTGTATCTTGTTTTCAAAAAATTAAAAAACAACAAAAATATTTTTATCTCTCCTTTAAAAAAAAAGAAGTTATTCTAGTGAGGGGGAGATTAGGAAGACTATTTACTTTTTTTGAAAATTCAAA
>NW_021444996.1:0-226 GCF_001605985.2 Dendrobium catenatum
AATTATTTTAAGAAATAATAAAAAAAACCATCACAAACATCTACATGGCAAAAATTATGTTGGTAACTTATGTTAATTTGACTAACCCTAATCCCCTTTTTCCCCATTTCGCATACAAATTTTATGCATTTTTTGGCAATTTTTTGTTTGTAAGAATTGATTGTTTTTATGTGATACATGAAAGCTCTTCAATCAATCATTTCTCCTGAAATAAAAGTGTTTTTAT
>NW_021444997.1:0-330 GCF_001605985.2 Dendrobium catenatum
TTACTTCATTTTAAAAAAGTATTTTTGTGCAAAAATTTTTATTTTCGTACTAAAAAACTATTTTAAAAAGCATCAATAAAGCCATCCCAAACAAAACTTTAGACTTTGGCTTTGTTTGAGATGACTTTTTTATTACTTCTTAAACCAGCTTTCTAGTACAAAAATTAAAATTTTTGTACTAAAAAACTATTGTAAGTAGTTAAAAAACCGTCCCAAATGAAATTATTGTTTAAGATAGCTTTTGGTCGTTATTTTTTTCAATTATTTTAAAAAAATTATAATATAAAATTATTTTAAAAATTGATACGGCATCACAAAATTAGCTTGATC
>NW_021444998.1:0-235 GCF_001605985.2 Dendrobium catenatum
ACTAGCTAAACTTGCTAAGGAGTTGGCTGACCCGAATGGAAATCCGGTGTCGGTTGTTGTCCAGTACCGACAAGCCTTGTGTCCCGCGGACTTGTCTTCTCCCGATCAGACCCTCGCAGTGTATGCTGTTGAGGAAGAGTCAGATTGGAGAGTCCCCTTTGTTGAGTATTTGAAGCGTGGAAAGCTTCCGGATGATCGTTCTCTTGCCGCTCAGATTAGGAAGAGAGCTTTGTCC
>NW_021444999.1:0-1397 GCF_001605985.2 Dendrobium catenatum
ATGTTTACCCTATTCAAAATATTATAAGCCATACTAATTGCTTTAGCCCAAAAATAATTTGGAAGTTAATATTCAACCAACATGGCTCTAACGACTTCTATAAAAGTTTTGTTCTTTCTTTCAATAACCCCATTATGTTGAGGGATCCTATGTGCTGAAAAGTTGTGATCAATTCCTTGTTATCTTTAAAAATCTATAAAATTTCATTTTTAAACTCTCCTCCAAGTAGAAAAATCTATGATCACTTTGAATTGATTAAATTTTACACCCTAGTTTTCTCTAAATCCAAGTAGAAAAATTTCTAAATTCATCAAATGATTCATTCTTATGAGATAAAAATTTAACCCAAGTGAATCTTAAAAATCATCAATAATTACATACCTAAAAACTTTACCTCCTAGACTTACAGTGCTGACTAGTCCAAAAAGATCTATATGAGTGATTGTTGCGAATCTGTTTTCATGAATTGTGATTTTGATGATAACAAATACTCTTATTTCTTTATGACTGCTTTTCCTACTAACTATTCATGTCCATAAGATTAGATAGTAATTGGAACCAGCTCAAGATTGGGTAGACTAGGTCTGAGTCACTTTGTACACTTTTCCTTTACTTGAGTCTATTATAAAAGGTGTGGCTCCTAATGCTAAGTAACCCTACATACACACACCTTGGGAAAATTTTTGACTGTTTCTTAGAGACTACTATTTTTGGTAACATCATCCGTGATGATATTTATATCAGTCTGGATGATCGGTTCAAAAATAGAAACCCTAATCAGGGCACATAGTTAAGGCAGCCTTCATTAAGCCGATCGGCCTAGATGATATTGTATCGGCTGAGCTGATAGGCTCAAATCAGAAAGATTCAGCCGCCCGATATATTTAGGTAGTAGTTATTTTTAGAAATCATACAGGATATCGGCCTGGATGATGCAGCATAATTATGCCTAATTAAGGAAAGCAATTAAGGTTGATTGCACAATCACATCAGTCAGGCCAATCGCAGGGTCGGCCGGGATGATGGCGTGGATGATTGACATTGGCCAGCTCCTATTCAGAGTGATGTTCAGGATGATTTTTCTTGAATTTAAACTAATCGTCTAGGATGATATACTATCGACCTGGATGATATGACCAGAAATTGTCTAATCGTCCCAAACTAACTGAGCTGATTGAGAAAAATTTATGCTGATTGGCCAGGCATATAGACCTATCAGCCTAGATGATAAAGTTGGTTTGTATAAAATAAGAGATATTCCGAATCTCTTGTATTTACGATATCTTGTTATACCTTAGAGGTGATCTTTTGCTACTGTCTTGATCTGAGAAAGCCTAGAGGAGAGGGAGAGAGAGAGGATTTTGTGACGGGGAGGTTGTGAGGGAGTTTCACAAGGG
>NW_021445000.1:0-327 GCF_001605985.2 Dendrobium catenatum
ATTGAACAGCCTAGGCAAGGGTATTTATAGAAATTTTTGTAAATCGTACAGTACGATCTGGGATCGTACAGTACGATATCCAATTAATATTCTAACGAGTCGTTTCGGGAAAAGATAGTCAAATCGTACAGTACGATACGTATCGTACAGTACGATCAGGCGAATATCGATCGTCCCGAGGCCCTCAGTACTACTTTTGACCAAAAGTTTCGTACTGTACGAATAGGTGGATCGTACAATATGATACATAATAAATATCGTACCGAATAGCTATTACTCAAATTTGTCCTTTTGTGATGATGTGGATCGTACAGTACAAAGCGAATT
>NW_021445001.1:0-346 GCF_001605985.2 Dendrobium catenatum
TGTGGAGGGTGGCAAAAGTTTATGGCAGCAAAGAAGTGCAAAAGAGAAAGGAATTATGGGACATGCTGGATAAATACTCAGTTAATGAATTACCTATGACAATAGGTAGAGATTTCAATTGCATATTGGCTAAGGACGATAAAATTGGTGGTAGAAGGTTTCTTTTTTCCCAAGGTTCAACGGATATGAAAGATTGTTTGATGAAAAACGATCTTCTTGAAGTTGGGTTTATTGGTCCTAAATACACTTGGTGCAATAATAAAAATGGGGGAGCTAGAATTCTTAAAAGATTGGATAGGTGCTTTATTAATTCCATTGCATTGTGCTCTTCTCAAAGGTTGATTGT
>NW_021445002.1:0-361 GCF_001605985.2 Dendrobium catenatum
GTTAAATATGATTTGTTTAATTAAATATTGCATAAGTAAATTTATGTACACTTTCTTTACCTAAGTTGTTGTCTTAGTGTGATTAATAAATATTTTCTTATATTTAGGATATACTCAACCATGTATGATAACACATGATAATACTTAAGTTGCATAAAATTTCTTCAATTGCTAAGATATGAAGTTTACAAGAAAAACTTTGAACATAGGATGGGTTGGTCACTGATAGAAAACCTGCATACACATGTTAGTGAAGAAGATGAATAGTGAAAATAGTATGAAAAGGCCTGTATTCATCATAGCTCCCGCGGTATAAATAGATCGGAGGAGGAAGGATATTCTCTGAGTGACAGAGGCCGTT
>NW_021445003.1:0-374 GCF_001605985.2 Dendrobium catenatum
TCTGCAGCCTCGCCTCTTTAACCCTCTCAGAAAGGCCAAGAAATCGCTCCCATCTCTTTTCATCATCCCTAAAGATCAAGGGCATATGATAAATCCCCAATATTGCGCCGACGACTCCATCAGATTTTTTTTGTGATGAAATTTACTCATTCTTTAGCACAGACGAGGAATGCTTACATGATATATATTTTCAGAAGATCAGTGTCTCTTCTAATGACTTATTAGGAACTGTTGTTGCTATCTATGGACATACAAAATATTTGGTTTTGGCAAGGCCAGGAGATCAAACATGGGTTCTCGGCCCACAGTTGCCTCTTTACACCATGATGCACGTGGTGCAATTTAAGGATGTTTAATATCATCAAGAAGATAAA
>NW_021445004.1:0-229 GCF_001605985.2 Dendrobium catenatum
CACTGTTCATAAACTGAGTCAATTTGTTGTTCAACCGAAGAGTATCATGCATGATTAGTTTATTAGTTTGGTTTACTCTATTACTATAATACTTCGAGGTCTAGGCTTCATTTGAGACGACTTTCTTTATGTTTTGTAAAATAATTTTTTAATATATAAATTAAAATTTTTGTATTAATAAGTTGTTTTAAGAAGTAGTAAGAAAGTCATCTCAAACAAAGCCTCATAA
>NW_021445005.1:0-450 GCF_001605985.2 Dendrobium catenatum
ATTTTCTTTTGCTTTTCTTTTGCTTTTTATTTTCTTTTTCTTTTGCTTCCTTTTTATTGTTTTAACTTTTTTTCGTGTTTTATTTTTTTCTTGTTGCTTCTAACTTTTTAGGAATCGAAGATCGGACGATCAAGAAGAAGCCAAGTTCAGGATGGCATAGGTTTAGGGTTGAGTTAGTCTGTACTTTTGTTTTTCACCTTTTGAGTCTACTTGTAATAGTCAAAGAGACTGATACTAAGTAACCCTACACACAAATACTTGAGAGTTTTAGAATCTATGTTTTTGCTCACATCGGCCAGGCTGATCCCTTGGATCGTCCTGGACGATCGAGTTCAAAACAGAGACTCTAATCAGGATTTCTAATTAAGGCAGCCGACATTAACATATCGGCCTAGATGATACGTGTATCGGTTAGGACGATAAGCTCAAAACAGAAAGAAGTAGCCGCCA
>NW_021445006.1:0-206 GCF_001605985.2 Dendrobium catenatum
GATAAACTACATTATAATAAAGGTTAATCAACATACCATTAACCTTGGATGTAGTTTCCAACCAGTTGCAACATTCTTCATAACTGTCAAATATCGGAATTTGAAACCCCCAGTCATTAAGAAGTAAAATGATCTTTCTTAGTTTTAAGCATTTAGTCAGAACGTGTTCGATATCTTCATTACCAGAGGAGCATCTGGGGCACTTA
>NW_021445007.1:0-392 GCF_001605985.2 Dendrobium catenatum
GAAAGGTGAAAACAGGTATCATTGATTATATGCAGAGTCGAAGAGTGCAAATTAGAAAAATTGGAAAGGGCAGTTCATCAAAGAAGTAATGCGAATTTAATTTTAACGACAATTTTGTTAACTTATGCTTGAATGTTAGTAATTGACGAATTAAGAAACATACGTATTACAAGTTATTTATTTTGATTAAGGATGTTCTTCTCCAAGTTTTCAAATATGAATGATTGCTTATATGATTTCAACATGTGAGTTAAAAATAAAGTTTAATATGTTAATCTAAATGTTTTTCTATTTGATAATGTTTTGAAATAAAGGTCAAATTCCTTATATATGATATGCATATTCTTTGTATACTAATTTCAACAGAAAGTATTATGAAAGCATGCAATAAT
>NW_021445008.1:0-310 GCF_001605985.2 Dendrobium catenatum
TTTTTCTGTCCGATCTTTGATTCCTGAAAAGTCAGTACTAAAAGACAGTCCAAGACAAGTAAGAGTATTTTCCAATCATCAAAACAAGGTTCATAGACCAGAATTTGCAACAATCTCCCCCTTTTTGATGATGGCAAAATACTACGACAAAAATTTAAAAAACAACAGTGTAACATACATAATCAAAAGTGCAAAAAATATCCTAAACCTACTCCCCCTTTTGACAACTCAAAAAGGAGGGAATCAAAAAGCAAACCACAAGACAACCCATTTTTTATTTTTAACCAAGGCATGAAGATGATGTAGTATT
>NW_021445009.1:0-990 GCF_001605985.2 Dendrobium catenatum
TTCTTCAATCCTATCACTGACCATTCTTTTCATTTTTTTTAAGAATTATTCTCTAGTCTGTGGAGGACCATCTGCACACCCTTGTACAATAGATTTTACCAAATTCTGAATGTGAGTTTCTTTACTTTTTGTTGGCTCAGTGATAGACTTTCTAACAGCAGTAGTGGCTGATCGAGCAATCAACCTCGCATCTTCTTCTCCATCAGCAGCGGAGAGAAGATGGACCTACTACCACTAAGATGTGGAGAGGTTGGAGGGATAAGCTCATTCTTCTTAGACATTCCTAGTTTTTCCATTCTCTTTTTTGTACGACAATTTTTATTCCTTCTTTGAGTCTTTGTCATAATCGTCGATAAATTGGAAGAAGATCCAATCTCAAACTGGCTAGGTGCACTGAAAGGAACTGAATTGTCCACCACAACAACTGACTTGAGTTTCTGGTCTTGATTAGGTTGATCAATCCTAGTAAATACAGAGGGCTTAGGGTCTACAGGAGCAATTTGAGACCCGCATCCCAAAGTGAATTGTAGGATAGGTTTATGTTATCAGACAGGGAGAAAATTAATTTACCCGTCATTTTTCCTGAAATTTAAAAAGAAATTTTAATTAGACTTTGAATAATTTATTTAAATTACAAAGTTTAATTAATCCAACTAAATAAACCAAATCCTATCTTATTTTATACATATTGAGTTATATAAAAATATAACTGCAATATATAATATTAGGATAAGAATAAATTTTATTTAGTGTTTTAACTACAACTTTGAGATTTTGGACCCAGTGCTAACTCAAACATCAAGCTACAAGAAAAATGTAACTACAACATTAGAAATAAGCACAGAGATTTACTTTACAAAAAGGTCATTACAAAGGAGCTCCTCATTAGTTTTATAACGGGGTCCAAAATAAGACCTCTAAAAAATTTTTAAGATACCGGCCAAATTATTCAATAATGAAATGAATAAAAGAACCGGCGGAAGAAAGGTA
>NW_021445010.1:0-285 GCF_001605985.2 Dendrobium catenatum
GCAAGCTCCTCGTACTGAGAAGACAATAGAACAAAACGGTAAACGAAAAATCACATCTTCATTAAATCTATGGAAATATCATAGAACAAGGAATTTTTTTTTTCATGACATTTTTTATATAAATTAAGAAAAAAATTAATTAGATTTTGATCAAAATTTAAATCAAAAGCGATGAGATGATTGTTGATACGTCATCATGAAATTATTTTAATTGGGCATGAATCTCGAGGCAAAATCAGTTCATAAATTTCAAAAATTAAATTCGAGAGCATATGAACTCCGATT
>NW_021445011.1:0-208 GCF_001605985.2 Dendrobium catenatum
CCATCCCTTCTCCGCCGCCCGCGAGCCCCTTCTCGCCGGATACTTCTGCGCTCGGAAAGTGGAAGCACTTCATGATGTGAGATCGGAGAAGAAAAGTAGGAGGAGCTCATGAAACGGAGAGCAGATCAAGGAATTCCAAGTGGGAATTGGGGAGCATGGAAACCTTATGCTGCAATTCAGAGCGATAGAAGAAAAGTGCTTTTATAGT
>NW_021445012.1:0-807 GCF_001605985.2 Dendrobium catenatum
CTTTTGGGCAAGCCTGTTACTTATGAATCCTAAGATATAATGGTGTAGGCATCCCATCTTTTGGGGGAGATGATTGATCATTGTATCAAAAGGGAACCTAAGTAATTTTTAGGTGTTTTTAGAGTTCTCTTAGTATTTGGATAAGAGAAGTGTCTATCTAATAAGGTAAGATAGACTTGCCTAATGAGCTTCACTTAGGACTTGGTGAAATTCATCCAATAGGGTAGGATGAATTTCAACAGAAAGGACAACTCCTAAGGAACATCTACAAGTTTAGCATTTTAAATGTCGTAAGAGAGATCATTCATTTTTGGGTTGAGTGGAGGAAATTACTTAGATTTTGGGTCTAAGAAAGGTGTCCAACATGTAGCTTTTGGGCTACATGTTGAGGAATTCTCCTTAGCTTTTGGAGCTAAGAGGAGAAAGATATGAATCCAACATTTAGCTTTGGGCTAAATTTAGGAGAACTCTCTCTAGCTTTTGGAGCTAAAGAGAAGAGAGATCTCCAACAACTTTGGAGTTGAAGGAGAGAACCTATATTTTTAGGGCTAAGGTATGACATTTTTTAAGGCCTTTGGAACTTATAGAAGTGAGGGAGATTAGTAGCTTTGAGGTTACAAATCAAAAGAGCGTCTTCTTGAATTTTGTATTCAAAGAGTTGAGTTTCATTTGCTTAATTTGGATTAAGCAAATAAAGTTGAATCATGATACGCCCTAGGGTTCCCAAGTATGGGTTTGCCCTAATGCTCTTCCAAAGATGAAATTTCTCTTCCAAATCCAAGAAAAAATCAACACAAGAGAGATGAG
>NW_021445013.1:0-215 GCF_001605985.2 Dendrobium catenatum
AATCACTCAAGTTTACCTTCAACTCCCGGTTTACCTTCAACTCCCACGAACACGCCTCTAGCCGGTGTGAGATCGACGGTGGCAAGGCAGTGAGGCTTCTAGGGTGGTCGGTGTGAGGTCGGCGGCCAGAGACAGGTGTTGGCGGTTGTCAAACCGCTCGGTCGCGCGAGAGGTGGAGGAGGCGACGGGGGAGGACGGTCGAAGAGAGAGAAGGG
>NW_021445014.1:0-328 GCF_001605985.2 Dendrobium catenatum
AGGAAAAATGTTATTGTGATTTTGAACTTACACTTTTCCAAGTAGTGAAGTGTTATTCTCATTCCTTAAAATATAAATTAGTTGTTACTGGATCATAAGCTACTGAAAATCAAGTAAAAAATCTCTCCTCGCATTTTCATCATATATTTCATAACCATTATGACTCCTCCCATAGCCCATCAATCTAAAACGTACAAGTTCATTTGGTTGGGCATCCTTTACTCCTCGAACATGCTCCATAAAAGATAATCCATCACTTCTCAAAACCGGCTTTACAAACTATCCTTAATCCAACTTTATGAGCATAAACAATAAATATAATTTATAA
>NW_021445015.1:0-320 GCF_001605985.2 Dendrobium catenatum
TGTTCGCGAACAACATCATTTGAAGTTCGTGAACAAACTCGACATTAAGCTCGATTCGTGTTCGATTTTGAACTCATTGAATAAGGTCGATAAAAATAATTAATATTTGACTATAAAATTAATAAATATAAATAATCATTGCCTTTGTTAAATCATTGCATTTGTTACATAGACAATTGATTTTATTATAAATATGTTTGTTTATAGATATGTTCATGAACGTATTTATTTGATAGTTAAAAAACATTTCGTTAAATATGTTCGCGAACAAGCTCAATAAGCAGTAAACGAACGAACATGAACTGAACATGAACCGAACA
>NW_021445016.1:0-533 GCF_001605985.2 Dendrobium catenatum
GTGGTGGAGCTCCATTAGATTCTTATGAGCATAAGATTATCTAATCATCTAGTCATTAAGGCTTTGTTTGGGACGGCTTTTTTATTTCTTTCTAAAACGGAGTTTTAGTACAAAAATAAAAAAATTTGTACTAAAATTCTGTTTTAGAAAGCAATAAAAAAGCCGTCCCAAACGAACCCTAAGTCACTTAGGCTTCTTTTGGGACGGCTTTCCTATTACTTCTTAAAACAACTTTCTAGTAGAAAAAATTTCAATTTTATATTAAAAATATGCTTTAAGAAAGTTGTACCAAACCAAACCTTAAATATTATAAGAATAGCCTATGATGAATGGAATCAACAAGAGTTGTTCAAAGAGTGTTTTAGGTTTTTTGCTTAAATTATCAAAGTGGCACTAAAAAAATTATAAATTGAACATCATTATTCACATGAAGGGAGAATTGTGAGCTAAAGTAGACCTAGAGTTGGAGACAGATTGCCAATTGTCATCGTTAACAATCTCTATCGCCCAACCATCATCATAATTAACCCGAG
>NW_021445017.1:0-420 GCF_001605985.2 Dendrobium catenatum
CTGCAATGTGGGCAGCGTCCTCCTCGTCACCACTATGTACTAGAGGGGAAAAGCGTCCTCCCTGGACTGCGTCGATCTCAGGGGCAACTACGACATCAGGAACGGGGGTAACTACTCGTCTACGTGGCTCCCGCTGTAAGGGAACCATCCTCTGCTGAACTGGCTCCTGGTGAGCCACAGAATCTGCCATCCGCTGAACTGCTGCATCGGATGCTGCTAAACGTAATCTCCTGTTCCTATTCCTCCTAGCCCTTCTCCCAAGGCCGGAGGTGGAAGAAGACGCTACATCAGTACCCACAGACTGTACTGAAGGAACAGGAACTACTGACTGAGGGGGTGTCGGGGTCTCCTCGGCAGTCTCGGGGTGAGAGAGCCGGGTGAACACAGAAACCCGACGGGTAGGAGGTGGAGGAAGCTCGG
>NW_021445018.1:0-318 GCF_001605985.2 Dendrobium catenatum
AATAAAAAATATATATTTTTACTATGGTTCTTCAAAACACATTAAGTTCTCATATTTTTTTTCATTCAAAAGATAACCTTCAATCATGGTGAGTCATAGACATATTCTTGAACTCAAAATTAAGAGATTAACTTGCTCCCTCCACCTGAGCCTATACCAATGAAAAAATACAACTTATTTGGGTTGTATGACTTAGAAAACAAATTATAAAGTATGAACTCAGAACAAATAGTGAACTAATTGATCAAGGACAAAAAAGCACACTTCAAACAAAGGATCTCACTATTCAAACTATCCAACTCTAACATGATATTAATG
>NW_021445019.1:0-269 GCF_001605985.2 Dendrobium catenatum
AATTACCACATGTGGCACTTTGCGCATCTTTTTCAAATTTTTGGGCACATTTTTGTGCATCTTTTGACATTGGGCTGATTTTGTGCCTCTTTTTCATATTTGCGAACTTTTACGCATTCCTTTTGATTTTTGTACTCTTTGTACAATTGTCAAGAGTAATTGAGACCAAATCTTTCCAAAATCAATAATCTAAAATTTCAAATATTTCTAAATGCATAAATATCACTTGAGAATAGAAATACAAAATAAGAAAACATCTATATTGTAAT
>NW_021445020.1:0-402 GCF_001605985.2 Dendrobium catenatum
CACGGGCATACGGGTCAGGTGCACGGGCAGTCTTGGCAGATTCAGGCAGCTCATGTTTAAACGGATTTTTGGGTCTGGTTCGAGGCATGTTTTCGTGTCGTGACAATATTTGACACCCCTATCTATTATCATTATATCACATATCGAGATTTGTGCTAACCCTTGAATTAAGCTTAGTAAATTTAATATATTTAATTTGTTAACTCACATATAACTTCACAGGTGTCTAACGAGTAGTTGACGGGTCAAGATAAAAGAGCTCTCATCTAGTAGGTCCCACAGATGTACTCGCCTAAAGATCATCAAGCCCCACTCGTGTAGGCCTAAAGAAGAAGGTCGTCCCTTCCATAAGGGGCGATCAAGGGTCATCACAAGTCAAGTAATTAATCACTCGCCATATAA
>NW_021445021.1:0-252 GCF_001605985.2 Dendrobium catenatum
TTATTGAGCAATTTTTCAAATGTCTTAATGGTAAAACCCTTCAAAAGAAAGGCTACCGGTCCATGAATATTTTTAAGCAGGATCTCAATTGCATGTTGTTCTTGCAATTGAGGTTTGCATTTCATGCTCAAATTCCTCCATCTAAGTATGTAGTTCACTAACTTTTCCCCGGGCTTCTGTTTCTCTATCACTAGATATCCAACTGTAACATGGTGTTGACTGCCTGCAAATCTCTTCACAAACATGTTCTCT
>NW_021445022.1:0-259 GCF_001605985.2 Dendrobium catenatum
TAACCTGAAGTGGATAAAGAGAAACAACTATTCTGGCAAGCTCAAGCAATACTTCTGGGAGCGTCAACCTGAGGTTATCGACAACAAGCTCCACGCGATGAACATTGGGGCGTGACATCTGAACCTTATGTTCGGGGATCCACAGCCAAAAGGTCCTGGTGGAAAGGTAAACAAGTTTACAGGCCAAAGCATCGAAAAGAGAAGATGATTGAAGAAAGAAATAGATCAGGCGTGACATCCGGAATAGTTTTCCGGAGAT
>NW_021445023.1:0-227 GCF_001605985.2 Dendrobium catenatum
TTCTCTCTCTCTCTCTCTCTCTCTTACGCTCTCTCTCTCCCCCTTTCTCTCAATCTCTCTCGCTCTCGAAGGGAATAATTCATGCGATGCTGATCGGAGGGGAAGCTTTCTTGGATCGGGGATCTCGTCGCCGTGGTTGGACGGGTTTCTTACGTGGGTTATGGTGGGGGGTGACCCGCGGTAACCCCCTCGTCACCCTTCGACGAGGAGCGGTGGAGGGAAGGATG
>NW_021445024.1:0-246 GCF_001605985.2 Dendrobium catenatum
TTAAGGAAAAGTTCAAATTTTCCCTTAAATATATTTTGGTCATTTTAACCCTTGATCAACTCTGGCCAAAATGGATCCAGTAAAATGTAATTTATTGATCAACATATCATACTAAAGGTCATGGGCTGGGTCAAAGGTCTTTGGGAAGGCCCTAAATTAAAATTCTACAAGGTATAGAATCTTGAGTAATATCCTTTAAATATTTGAATATTTTGTAGCCTTTGAAAATTAATTTAGTTTATGAGG
>NW_021445025.1:0-312 GCF_001605985.2 Dendrobium catenatum
TATATATATATATATATATATATGTGGTCCATCGCCACACTAACCCCTCTTCTTTGCCAAAGCATGCTACCCTAGGGTAAAAGTGAGAGAATTTATAAGGTACAATATTAGTATTATACATGATTAGAGATATTTTAGTGTTTATAATGTGAATGTATGTACGTGTGATCTTTAAATGCATTTGAATATGTGTGAACTATGCTTGTTTATTTAAGTGTGTTGTATGCATGTCTGTTTGAACATTTGTATGTGCGATCTATATAAACTCTATCTTGGCATGCAGGTTTTGGTATGGCTGCTAGCAAGTGTGAG
>NW_021445026.1:0-297 GCF_001605985.2 Dendrobium catenatum
AACATGAATACAAAATAAAACCAGTCTGCCGGAGGTCCAAGGGGGCGCTGCCCCCTGGCGGGGTTCGACCTGTAATTCAGGTCACGGGGTCAAGGGGCAGCGCCCCTGCGGGGCCCCGGAACAAAATTATATTATAAGAGTAATTTTAAAATTCTGGTTGTTATATATGCTCAATACCGAGCGTACCGAGCATGTACCACTCAGTACCGTGCCAGTACCGCTCAGTACCGAGCCAATACCGCTCAGTATCGAGCATACGACGTAATTTACATGTAATTTATATTAATTAGGCTAATT
>NW_021445027.1:0-260 GCF_001605985.2 Dendrobium catenatum
TGATTTGTTGTTTGGTGCTAGATAGGATTAGGGAAGGCAGGCTAATAGTGGTGCCGGTCAAGAAGCCTTCGAAGCCGCTGCTTAATAAGAATTTGAGAGAGGAGGAGATTTAAGGGGATGAGAAGGCACCATCGAAGTTGGAGTTGTCTGCCTGAGTCGGTGAGAAGGTGGTGTTTGTGGAGGCCATTGCAGACGTAGAGGTGAGGTCATCTTGAGGGGATTAGAAGAGGAACCGGAACTTCTGATACCATGTAGAGAGG
>NW_021445028.1:0-256 GCF_001605985.2 Dendrobium catenatum
TGTGAAAGGTTGTTCTACCCAGTTTCGCTTGTCACCCAAGCGTGGTCTGGGATACCAAAACCAATAAGTCAAACCCCCATTTCTAGAGGTGATACTAGGTCCATGCCCACCTACGCTAGTCAGGTGTGGAGATGTTGATCCACTATCTCTATTTAAATTCCTTTCGTCTGTCAGTCGTGATTCGAGAGTTGTTCTTTTACCCAGTTTTGCTTGTCACCCAAGCGTGGTCTGGGATACCAAAACCAATAAGTCAAAC
>NW_021445029.1:0-266 GCF_001605985.2 Dendrobium catenatum
AACATCAAATCATATCTAGTCATCTACAATCATTCATTTGATTGTAATTGGTGTGGATAATTTAAATTCAAACAATCAAAGTCAAAATCTAGTACAAATCCAAAATTCCAAATTAAACCCCAGTAAAATGATTTATAAGGACCTAGATCCTAAAACCCTTTATAAGTGATTTTTTAGTCCCATTGAAATCCAGTAAAATGACCCCTAATTCATGATCTATGAATTGCATATTGATTAGGCATGTCCCTATGGTCAATCCTCAAAAT
>NW_021445030.1:0-313 GCF_001605985.2 Dendrobium catenatum
ATGAACACAAACAATAAAGCTCGAACAAACATGAATAAAACTTGAACAAGCTGATATTAAATGAAGACAAACATGAACACTCACATACTCGGCTCGGCTCGGTTCGTTTGCAGCCTTAGCGTGTCTCAGTTGAATAGATTTATATTCCAAAAATTAGGCTGAAATCTGCATTCTTCTATTATGTTGTATAGTTTTATTCAGCATTGTCTTGTGTAGTTAAATAAATGAAATGAGTGTTTGCTAAAATCATATTAAAGAACTTTCGTAAGTGCTAATTAGTTTTTTTTTTTTTTTGACAAACGAAACCGGTGAC
>NW_021445031.1:0-278 GCF_001605985.2 Dendrobium catenatum
GCTCTGATCATTTTGTATAGCCATGAGAATATTAACATGAGTTATATTAAACGGAGTGTATTCTTTCTTTAGTTTATAATCCCAATTTCGCTGAGGGGGTCAAGGTGGAAGATCTTGATTCCTATTTTGATATTTTTGGGCTCCAGCTCCCGCTACATGTTAGTTTTTTCTTTTATTAGAAGGTTGTTCAAATTATTTTTGATAAGCATTGATAGCCTCATCAGCAGTAATTTGAGCTTCTATTCTGTGAATTAGGTCAGCATAAAAAAGAACGGTCT
>NW_021445032.1:0-247 GCF_001605985.2 Dendrobium catenatum
ACAATAGTGTATCAAGAGCCTTGGGACTAACCCCAATCAAGTAAGCTTAAAAGTAAAATTTTCAATGGTAATTCGAAATGAGATAATTTTTATCTTAACAATTAATATTTGACATATCACATCAATAAGGTACCATAGAAATCGCCTATGTATTTCAATAAAATTCATTGAATATATCCTTAAACTAGGGTTGGAAAAAAATTATGTCACGTGCTCCACATTAAAATTTTAAGACTTTTAAATTTCT
>NW_021445033.1:0-246 GCF_001605985.2 Dendrobium catenatum
CAACCCAGATCGCTCCTAACCTATGGGTAATCTAATCTTCAGTCAAATCATAACACAGAGCGCAGTAAAAATATTAAACAAACACACCAATAATTTTACAACCAGCATGCAATGAAACTCGAGAAAAAGCCTGTCACAGTGCAATAAGGAAATAAACACCGGCCTAACCTAAAGCTAAAATCGATTGTCCTAACAAACAATTCTAAGTATGTGTATTAGAAAGTGTGGTTTTGATATGTCCTATAT
>NW_021445034.1:0-242 GCF_001605985.2 Dendrobium catenatum
CATTTCAAAATCAACTCTTTCCTAAGAGATCAAAGGAATAGATTAGACTTTAAATCGATGACTTGACATGATTATTTTGATTTCTTATTTAAGTGAAACAAATGAGATGACTTTTTAAAACTCTAGATTTTATCTTATTTAGATTATCTAGTTAAATTTTCTAACTACCAAAATTTCTTAAAATTTTTGGAAGCATAATTACCCTATATATATAGGAAAATATAGCATCCCCCAGTTATACT
>NW_021445035.1:0-280 GCF_001605985.2 Dendrobium catenatum
TATATGTCAGATAATACGTATTTTCTATGTATTTGATTGACGACTAGCCTTAATAAAAAGTTCTCTCTCGTTACTGGGAGGGGTAATTAACTATAGGGGCTTGCGCCTATAGGAAACCAGAACTCAGATCATAAAGACCTTGTAAAATGAGGGCGAAATCTATGGGTAGTGTCTTATCTACAAACTCAATCTGTCTTCCCAAAATTTATGCCATAACTTAATCCGTTAAAACTTCTAGAGAAGCAACGGGGAGGCCGGGGCTGAATTTTTGGAGCCCATA
>NW_021445036.1:0-354 GCF_001605985.2 Dendrobium catenatum
CAAAATGATTTGGATACATATAAGAAGAATTGGATGACATTTACTTTTGATCCTAAGCCAGAACCTAGGAACAGACATTATAACTCAAATCATTTAAGAAATCCTTTTCCTGGAGTTAGATGTTTTCTTGTGGCATGCTAGGACATATCTCACGCACTTGCACCATTCACCATAGTACACATTGGGTGTGGAGACCTAAGATGCATGATTCACAGCATACCATACCTGCATTGCATTCTACTTTTTCTAAGAAGGGGCCCAAACTAGTTTGGGCTCCTAAATCTAACTGTTGTTGAGTTTTGCAGGTGTGCTCTCAATAAAGACCTTGTGGGAGCATAGGATAACTGGACATAT